>NC_072036.1:3185000-3302500 GCF_027791375.1 Indicator indicator
CTGCTGGGAACTTAATTCAGCAGAGAGGAGACAGTCCAGAAGGTTCCTAGAGTGCATGGATGACAACTTCCTGATGCAGCTCTTAGGTGAACCTACCAGGGGTAAGGCTCTGCTTGATCTGCTGTTCTCAAATAGAGAAGGGCTGGTGGGAGATGTGATGGTTGGAGGCTGTCTAGGGTGCAGCGACCATGAGATAGTGGAGTTTTCAATATGCAGGGAAATAGGGAGGAGCAGTAACAGAACCCTCACTTTGGACTTTCGGAGGGCAAACTTCAGGTTGTTCAGGCAACTTATTCGGAAAGTTCCCTGGGTAACAGCCCTTAAGAAGAAAGGGGTCCAGGATGGTTGGACCTACTTCAAACAGGAGCTCCTAAAGGCACAGGAACTGGCAGTTCCCACATGCCGTAAGACGAGCCGGCGGGGAAGACGACCGGCCTGGATGAGCAAGGAGCTCCTGAAGGATTTAAGGGAAAAAAAGAGGATTTATCACCTTTGGAAAGGGGGGGAGGCAACTAGTGATATGTTTAAGGATGTTGTTAGATCATGTAGGAGAAAAATTAGAGAGGCAAAAGCACAGTTAGAAATTAAACTGGCCGCTTCCGTGAAGGACAACAAAAAGCATTTTTATAAATATATTAATGCTAAAAAGAGGGGCAAGAGGAGCCTCCACTCTTTACTGGACGTGGAGGGTAACATTGTGACTAAGGATGAGGAGAAGGCTGAGATTCTAAATACCTTCTCTGCCTCCATTTTCAACAGTAAGGCAGGAGGACTTCAGGATAACTGGCCTCCTGAGCTGGTTGATGGGGTCAAGGAGCAGTGTTGTACTCCTGAAATCCATGTGGAATTAGTTCGAGACTTGTTGAGTCACTTGGATATTCACAAGTCCATGGGACCTGATGGGATTCACCCTAGGGTGCTGAAAGAGCTGGCAGATGAGCTGGCCAAGCCTCTCTCCATCATTTTCCACCAGTCCTGGCTCACTGGAGAGGTCCCAGAAGACTGGAAACTGGCCAATGTGACGCCCATCCACAAGAAGGGACGGACAGAAGAACCTGGGAACTACAGGCCTGTCAGCCTGACCTCAGTGCCAGGGAAAATCATGGAGCAGATTGTCTTGGGGGCAATCACTGCATACCTGAAGGATAGCCAAGGAATCAGGCCCAGCCAACATGGATTTAGGAAGGGCAGGTCCTGCCTCACCAACCTGATCTCCTTCTATGACCAGGTGACCAGCCTGGTGGACGTGGGAAAGGCTGTGGATGTAGTCTACCTGGACTTCAGCAAGGCCTTTGACACTGTCCCCCACAGCAAACTCCTGGCCAAGCTGTCAGCCTGTGGCTTGGACAGCAGCACTCTGTGCTGGGTTAGGAACTGGCTGGAGGGCAGAGCCCAGAGAGTGGTGGTGAATGGTGCCACATCCAGCTGGCAGCCTGTCACTAGTGGTGTCCCCCAGGGATCAGTGCTGGGCTCCATCCTGTTCAATCTCTTTATTGATGATCTGGATGAGGGGATTGAGTCCATCATCAGTAAATTTGCAGATGACACCAAGCTGGGAGCAGGTGTTGATCTGTTAGAAGGTAGAAGGGCTCTGCAGAGGGACCTTGACAGGCTGGACAGATGGGCAGAGTCCAACAGGATGGCATTCAACAAGTCCAAGTGCTGGGTGCTGCACTTTGGCCACACCAACCCCATGCAGAGCTACAGGCTGGGGACAGAGTGGCTTGAGAGCAGCCAGGCAGAGAGGGACCTGGGGGTGCTGGGTGACAGCAGCTGAACATGAGCCAGCAGTGTGCCCAGGTGGCCAAGAGAGCCAATGGCATCCTGGCCTGCATCAGGCATAGTGTGGCCAGCAGGAGCAGGGAGGTCATTGTACCCCTGTACACAGCACTGGTTAGGCCACACCTTGAGCACTGTGTCCAGTTCTGGGCCCCTCAGTTTAGGAAAGATGTTGAATTTCTGGAGCATGTCCAGAGAAGGGCAACGAGGCTGGGGAGAGGCCTTGAGCACAAGCCCTATGAGGAGAGGCTGAAGGAGCTGGGGGTGTTTAGCCTGGAGAAGAGGAGGCTCAGGGGTGACCTCATTGCTGTCTACAACTACCTGAAGGGAGGTTGTAGCCAGGTGGGGGTTGGTCTCTTCTCCCAGGCAACCAGCAGCAGAACAAGAGGACACAGTCTCAAGCTGTGCCAGGGGAGGTTTAGGCTGGAGGTGAGGAGAAAGTTCTTCCCAGAGAGAGTGGTTGGCCATTGGAATGTGCTGCCCAGGGAGGTGGTGGAGTCACCATCCCTGGAGGTGTTCAAGAGGGGATTGGACGTGGCACTTGGTGCCATGGTTTAGATAGGCATGAGGTGTAGGGTGACAGGTTGGACTCGATGATCCTTGAGGTCTCTTCCAACCTTCTTGATTCTTCTTGATCTCTGAGGTCTCTTCCAACCTGAGCCATTTTATGGTTCTGTGATTCTGTAACCTATAACCCTCCCCTGGCACAATTTCGGGCCATTTCCTCTCCTTCTGTCACCTGAGATGTAGGGAGAGGAGAAAAACATCCATCTGACTGCAGCCTCCTTGCAGGGAACTTGCAGGCTTTGCAGCCTCACTTGCAGGGATCAATTAGGTCTCCCCTCAGCCTCCTCTTCTCCAGCCTCACCAACCCCAGGTCCCTCAGCTGCTCCTCACCAGCCCTGTTCTCCAGACCCTTCCCAGCTTGGTTGCCCTTCTCTGGACCTGCTGCAACCCCTCAGTGTCCTTCTTGGAGTGAGAGGACCAAAACTGAACTGAACTCAGGGTGTGGCTTCACCAGTGCCCAGCCCAGGGGCACAATCCCTGCCCTGCTTCTGCTGCCCACACCATTGCTCATCCAGGCCAGGCTGCTGGTGGCTTTCTTGACCACTTAGGCACACCCTTGCTCATGTCCTACCACGATGCAGAGATGGGACAAAGCTTGATGCAAGCAAGGTGTCAGTTTATTGTATACAGCTTTTCCTTTATATAGATGAACATAATCTCAGGCGGCCAGGGGCCATATCCTCCCCGTGCTCCACACTACTGTCCGTGCTGTAACTGCCGGGATTTTTTCTTGCACCCACTTCAGCGTTACTTTAAGATCATGGCCAGAAATCGCTTTGCCATGCTTTTTTAGGAGCTCATTCATTAGCTCATATATGTCTCTCTCTGGGGACGACTCTTGATTCCCCATAGCTTCCAGTTTCCCACAGCTCATCTCACTTCCTGGAGGGATGATTTGTGTCCTGCTTCCTTTCAGCAGCTCATTCAGAGTTCTGTGGGACTCACGGCAGGACCGCAGTCTAGCAGCTAATCGCCTCCATCACGTCGGGGTCACCATTTTACCACGATGCAGAAACAGGACAAAGCTTGATGCAAGCAAGGTGTCAGTTTATTGTACAAAGCTTTTCCTTTATATAGATTAACATAATCTCAGAAGGCATCTTGTAATTGGTCATATGTCCAGGCAACAGTTGTAAACTCATGATTGGCTACAGAGGAAAAGTCTCACGCAAATGCATAGATTTTACCAAGGCTTAAACAAATGTCAGGCAAGAGATAAAGGATTCTATAACTCTGCATTCCACTGTCCTAACTTTTGGCGAGTTCCTGTTATCAGGTAACTGTGTAACCCCCTGTGGTGGTTTGAAACTGTCTTTTTAATTTTTCCTTGCAAAGTTCAGAACAGAGAAAGTGAAAGAATGTAAATAAGTCACTATTGGGTGTAAGAAAGCAAAATAACGATTGTTCTAAACACTTCCATTGGATAGATAGAAATGTTTAAGAACTATTACCCAAAACAAAGTAGGCACTCTGCACATTCTGCGTTCGGCAGTGGGGGCAGTTGCTGGGCTGTCTGGCTGCTGTTTCTTCTTCTCTTCTGGCTGAAGAAAACACACTGACCTTGGCAGCTAAGTTAACAACTTTCTGCTTAACTAACTCTGCTTCTCTGTCCAGGGGGGTCTGGGGGGGAAGCTCCTGGGAGAGAGAGAGGCCCCTTGGGGAGGGTCCCCTTGTGGGGAAGCAAAGGGAGATCGATTGTGCTTTTTCTGTTGATTGTATATATTTGTGAATGTTGTGAATTTTGTATATTTGTACATATTCATTGCATTTCATTGTAGATTTTAGACTCTGCTTGTAAATACAGCCTTCATTTGCTTCCAGACTGGGCTAGCCTGGTTATTGTCAATGGGGGGGGAATTTCAGCTCACACTGACACACTTTTTATTTTTGGCACCCAACGTGGGGCTCGATTGCTTGTGATTTATTTCTGCTCAGATTAGGAAGCAAAATGAAGCTGTTTTGGATTTTGAGTAATTTTATTTCATCTATTATCGGTGCAATTGTCTACAGATGGGCTGTTACCTGCATGATAGACAAGATTGTGAGATATGTGGCATATAAGTCGTTTCTTAGGGTTAAGAACAAGTTACTGAATGTTGGTGAATTCTGTTGTGGTCTTATTGGGCTAAGAAGCTATGGTAACTCAACTATGGATCTGCTAGCAGACACATATGAGTTTGTTACTCCTCTTACAACTACAGAGGGTCCTTGGAACCAGTGGTACCCTAGATATCTTGTACTAGCCTTAATCTTAATTTTGTTGCTTCTTGGAATAATCATATGGCTACTGATAGCACTGTGTCAAGAAAGTCATAAGGCTACTTGCTCTTCCAACTCTGCTGTGAATGTGAAAACCAAGCCAGTAAATTTGGTGGCCACTGTAACCAGAAAGCGTAAAGGAGATGCAGATGCTGCAGGAGATGGTGCAGATGGAGATGAGGGTCCTTCTACTCAGGGTTCCTCTCTTAAGAAAGATCCTTCTGGTGAGGAAGAGAAGGTTACCCTTAAAACTCTGGTAGACCTCTTGAGACCCCACATGGATGATGGAGATGTAGGTCAGGATGTAGACCCTGGTAGATTAGCAACTGCTGGCAGTGCCTCTGAACTCAAGGAAATTCAGTGGAGGATTACAACAGGATTATGGGGGCAGCGACCTCAGGATGATGATGATGATGATGAGGATGAGGATGACATACAGTCAGCTAATGCACCCAGACAGGAAATTAGACATGTGAGGAAGGATTACATCAGAGGAGATAATGAGCCAGTCCTGTCTTGGCTAGCCAGGTGTTTTGATATGGGAGCCCCAGCATTGGTGGTAGGCGACAAGTCGGCCTCTCAGTTGGGGATGCTCTCAAAGGATACAGGCATAGACAGGCACCTAGGCAAGTGCATTGGTAAAGTTTCTCTGTGGGCACGCCTCCTACTGGCAGTCTCGCTGAGGTACCCCAGCAGAGATGATTTACCATGGAACCCTAAGCCTTGGACCACAATAGCTGAGGGAATCAAGCGTCTGAGAGAGTTTGCTGTGAGAGAAGTAATGTATGGAGATCATAAGACTCTGAATCCTGATGAAATTCCTGTTGGAACAGGCCTTGCCAAAAAGCTCATTAAGCTTGCTCCTCCTAATTATACTACTATTCTGGCAAGCAGGATTGTGGCAAGAAATTATAGTGCAGAACCTCCTACTGTTGGCCATTTCACTGACCAAATGAGGCAGTTGGAGGATAGTCTTGCACGTACTTCTTTGGTTTCAGCCATTGAAACTTTGTCTGGAAAGATGGAGAATTGCATGAAAGAGCTGAAGGAGGAACTTAAAACCTCCATATCCAACTTGATGAAGGGGGATGATTATGATTCCTCTTCCTCCAGATGGATACAAGTTTCAGCTGTTAGGAACAGACGTGCTCCAAGAAGGCCATTCCAGAACAGGTCAAACCAAAACAGACAGCAGAAGCAATCACGTGGCAGTATCTGGATAACTCTGCGTGATCAGTTTGGTGAGAACATGAACAGATGGGATGGTCAACCAACTTCTGATCTTTTCAAGAGGTTACGGGAGCTGCAGAGGGGCAGATCCCGAGGTAGCAATACCAGGAGGGTAGCTGTCGCTTCCTCAGTTTCCCAGAACAACTCTGATAGCTCCAACAGTGATCCTAATTCTGGTGCTGGACGTTGTGCCAGCTGTACATGTGGATGTAATCCCCACCATTAGGGGTGCCCTGCCTTCCGCCAGGGGGAGGTAAGGGATAATGGAGATAACAGAATCTATTGGGATGTGTACATCCAGTGGCCTGGCACTTCAAAATTTCAGAAGTACAGGGCCTTGGTTGACACAGGAGCTCAGTGCACCATAATACCATCAAATTATCAAGGGGGAGAATCTATAACTATTCAGGGAGTCACTGGTGGATCTCAAGAGTTGTTTAAGATAAGGTTGATATAAGTTTAACTGGGAAGCAGTGGAAGAAACATACTATTGTAACAGGTCCTAATGCACCTTGTATTTTGGGAATTGATTTTCTGAGAGAAGGGCGTTTTAAAGACCCTAAGGGTTACAAATGGGCTTTTGGAATAGCAACTGTAGAAATTGATGGAGGAAAATTGAAGTTGTCCATTAGACCTGAGCTTTCAGATGAATCTGCAGTTGTGGGACAACATGAGATAGAGGATGTAAAGCTGCCGGTTGCTTCTCAAACTGTGCATCACAGACAATACAGAACCAACCGTGACTCTTTGGTGCCCATTCAAAACTTGATTCGTCAGTTGGAGAGTCAGAAGGTCATCAGCAAAACTCATTCACCTTTCAACAGTCCAATCTGGCCTGTGCGAAAGCAGAATGGAGAGTGGCGTCTGACAGTTGATTTCCGTGCCTTGAATGAAGTAACTCCACCCATGAGTGCAGCTGTACCAGACATGATGGAACTCCAATATGAGCTGGAATCCAAGCAGGCCAAATGGTATGCTACCATAGACATTGCTAATGCTTTCTTCTCTATTCCCATAGCAGAGGAATGCAGGCCTCAGTTTGCTTTCACCTGGAGAGGCATTCAGTACACATTCAATCGTTTGCCCCAGGGGTGGATTCACAGTTCAACCATCTGCCATGCAGTGATCCATGATGCTTTGGAGAAAGGTGGAGCTCCAGAACACATTCAGTTCATCGATGACATCATCGTCTGGGGTGAGACTGCTGAAGAAGTCTTCGAGAAAGGTAACAAAATCATTGACATTCTCTTGCAAGCTGGTTTCGCTATCAAGCGAGACAAGGTGAAAGGACCTGCCAGAGAAATCCAGTTTCTGGGAGTGCGGTGGCAAGACGGTCGCCGTCACATCCCAATGGATGTGATAAACAGAGTCTCCACCATGGCAAATCCCATCAACAAGAAAGAAACTCTGCGTTTCTTAGGCATAGTGGGATTTTGGAGACTGCACATTCCTGGATACAGTCAGATTGTGAAACCTCTCTATGATGTGACTCGAAAGAGAAACAGTTTCCAATGGGGTCCTGAGCAACAAGCAGCCTTTGACCAGATCAAGCGAGAGGTAGTCCAAGCGATGGGTCTGGGACCTGTCCGAACTGGTCCAGACATTAAGAACATTCTGTACACGGCCGCGAGTGACAATGGTCCAACCTGGTGCTTATGGCAAAGAGCTCCAGGGGAGACACGAGGACGTCCTCTTGGTTTCTGGGGTCGTGGCTACAGAGGCTCAGAGGCAAACTACACTCCAACAGAGAAAGAGATTTTAGCTGCTTATGAAGGAGTGAAAGCTGCTTCTGAAGTGATTGGAACTGAGTCACAACTTCTTCTAGCTCCTAGATTGCCAGTTCTGAATTGGATGTTCAAAGGCAAAGGTTCTTCACCACATCATGCAACAGATGCTACCTGGTCTAAGTGGATGGCTCTGATAACACAGAGAGCTCGAATGGGAAATCTCGAAAGGCCTGGTTTGGTGGAGGTGATCACAAACTGGCCAGAAGGCACAAGCTGTGCTAAACCTCCAGAGGAGAGAGTAACTCGTGCTGAGGAAGCTCCTCCTTACAGTGATCTGTCTGATGATGAAAAGAGATATGCTTTGTTCACAGACGGTTCCTGTCGTCTTGTTGGGAACAAGCGGAGATGGAAATCTGCAGTGTGGAGCCCAACGCGCAGAGTTGCAGAAGCGAGAGATGGAGAAGGAGAATCCAGTCAATTTGCAGAGGTAAAAGCTGTCCAGCTAGCTCTTAACATAGCTGAACGTGAGAGATGGCCAAAGCTTTATCTCTACACCGACTCGTGGATGGTAGCCAATGCCTTGTGGGGTTGGCTGAAAGACTGGAAGAAGAATGGCTGGCAGAGGAAAGGAAAGCCAATCTGGGCTGCAGATCTGTGGCAAGACATTGCTGCTCGCATTGAGAGAATCCCAGTGAAAGTGAGACACATCGATGCTCACATTCCTAAGAGCAAAGCTACTGAGGAACAACAACACAACCATCAGGCAGATCTAGCTGCAAGAGTTTCCCAGGTGGACACAAACTCTGATCCTGATCCTGATCTTGACTGGAAACACCGAGGTGAGCTGTTCTTAGCTCGGTGGGCCCATGACTCGTCAGGACATCAAGGCAGAGATGCAACCTACCGATGGGCTCGTGACAGATCCATTGACATTTCCATGGATGCTATCACACAAGTCATCCATGACTGTGACATTTGTGCTGCTATTAAGCAGGCAAAGCGGATCAAGCCCTTGTGGTACGGTGACCGATGGTCCAAGTACAAGTATGGTGAAGCCTGGCAGATTGACTACATCACTCTACCTCGTTCTCCATCTGGTAAGCAGTATGTGCTGACTATGGTAGAGGCAAGCACTGGATGGCTGGAAACTTATCCAGTTCCTCATGCAACTGCACGTAACACCATTCTTGGTCTGGAAAGACAAATCCTGTGGAGACACGGAACTCCAGAGAGGATTGAGTCAGACAACGGAACTCATTTCAAGAACAATCTTGTAAAAAACTGGGCCAAAGAGCACGGCATCGAGTGGATATTCCACATTCCCTACTATGCACCAGCTGCAGGGAAGATCGAACGCTACAACGGTTTGCTGAAAACCACTCTCAAAGCCATGGGGGGTGGATCTTTGAAAAACTGGGAGAAACATTTAGCACAAGCAACCTGGTTGGTGAATAGTAGAGGTTCAGTGAATCGAGCTGGACCTGCCCAATCAGATTTGTTGCGAAAGGAGGAAGGTGATAGAGTTCCTGTTATCAGAGAAAAGAATCTGTTAGGCAAAACTGTTTGGGTATTTTCTCCTTCAGGAGAGGCCAAACCTGTCCGAGGGGTGGTTTCTGCTGAAGGTCCTGGTCACACCTATTGGGTGATGCAAGAAAATGGTGAAATTCAGTGTGATTCCACAAAGAAATCTAACTTTGGCTGAGAGAGGTTAAATTCAGAGTGTTGCGCAGATACAGCATCGCGCCCAAGAGGAGAGTCCATGAGATCTACGGTGCACGAACCCTGAGAGCCCTGAGTCACCTGAGAGTCCCTGTTCCTTTCTTCGCTCCATCTGCGAGGAAACAAGCTGTTTGCTGTTTTTCCTGTGATTTGACTCTTTTGAATCATCTACATCTGAGATAGCCGGAATGGACTATGGTCTTTATTCACCTATTGTTGTAGATATTATTTTAGATTAGATAAATGATAGTAGCAGCCAATGGAATTGTTTAGAAGGGGTGGACTGTGATGGTTTGAAACTGTCTTTTTAATTTTTCCTTGCAAAGTTCAGAACAGAGAAAGTGAAAGAGTGTAAATAAGTCACTATTGGGTCTAAGAAAGCAAAATAAGGATTGTTCTAAACACTTCCATTGGATAGATAGAAATGTTTAAGAACTATTACCCAAAACAAAGTAGGCACTCTGCACATTCTGCGTTCGGCAGTGGGGGCAGTTGCTGGGCTGTCTGGCTGCTGTTTCTTCTTCTCTTCTGGCTGAAGATAACACGTACTGACCTTGGCAGCTAAGTTAACAACTTTCTGCTTAACTAACTCTGCTTCTCTGTCCAGGGGGGTCTGGGGGGAAGCTCCTGGGAGAGGGAGGCCCCTTTGGGAGGGTCCCCTTGGGGGGAAGCAAAGGGAGATCGGTTGTGCTTTTCTGTTGATTGTATATATTTGTAAATGTTGTGAATTTTGTATATTTGTACATATTCATTGCATTTCATTGTAGATTTTAGACTCTGCTTGTAAATACAGCTTTTCATTTGCTTCCAGACTGGGCTAGCCTGGTTATTGTCGGTGGGGGGGGAATTTCAGCTCACACTGACACACCCCCTTAGGTCACAGTGACTGTTAGGAGTCACCTATCTGTGTTTTTCTTTCTATGCAGTTGCATTCTGTTCCCAGGGTTTACAACCCACCAGGGTTAAAGCATCTCCTTCTATCAGCAAAGCAGTGTCTGAGGTCCTGGTCCCTAAATCAATTCCATGAACGTCCAGCTGCTGTCACCCAGCAACCCCAGGTCTTTCTTTGCTGGGCACTTTCCAGCCACTCTGCCCCAAAACTGGAGTGTTCGTGGGGTTGCTGTGACCCAAGTGCAGGACCCAACACTTGGCTTTGTTAAACCTCACACAACTGACCTCAGCCCATCCATTCAGCCTCTCCAGACCCTTCTGCAGAGCCTTCCTGCCCCCCAGCAACACTCCTGCCCAACTTGGTGTCATCCACAAACTGATTGAGGGTGCCCTGAATTCCCTCCCCCAGGTCATTGATAAGACATTGTGCCTGTAAGACCCATGGCTGCAGGGGGGTATTTGCTGCCAAGCCAGCAGAAGCATGCTTGGTGTGGCAAGCAGAGCCTGAAAGCTGCTGTCAGTATTCATAAAGGAAAATCTACTGAACCAAACTGAAGACAAGGTTTTGTCCAGCACAGCTCCTGTGTCTGTGCAGCAAAACTCTTCCCAGAGTTCTGCACTGCTCATAAAACTCAGTCTCATAGCACATGAAATGTGCTCCAGCTCCTGACTAAGGAAATGAGGCAAGAGTTCTCGTGCTGTGGAAAGAATGAGAGGCAGCTACAGTTTGAGTTCACCTTTCCCATGGGTCTGCAGCTGAGCTTTTCAAAATTCCAAGAAATAGAAGCTTGAACATTCTGCCAGTGTGCCTCATGTCCTGGGGATGGCAGCGCAGTGACTGATGGCACTGACTGAAGCAAGCTGCAGTGAGACAGCAAAGCTGATTTGTTTATAGGCATCTGTTAAAGGTTCTGTTGCCCTGGCCACTCTGTTGGGCAAGTTCTGGGGTTCCCCTGTGTGGGCAGAGCCCGCAGGTTGCCGAAGTCTTTCTTTACAGTTTAAATTACTGTTTGCCCTTTCTGGTTTTTGCTAATATTGTTTAAATTGTTACATGTTCCTGCTTGGGAGATATCTTTCCACAATTATTTCTAATCAGCAAATAGGTTTTGTTAATATTTTCCATGGAATTTTTTCATTAATAAAGTTATTAATATTTTTATTAATTGTTCCACCAATTATTAAATATTAATAACCAAAAGTGAAGTTTCCCATGCTCCCCTCAATTGCTTTTGGAACCCAAAGACAGGAGAAGCCCTCTCCTACCCACACCATGGGTTCTCACTCATCAAATGCCTGATGCTGTGCTGAAGGAGAGCTCATAAAGGTCTAACCCTTGGCACCCTCTGCCAGCAGCCACACAAAGCAGGCTTTCCCCTGAGCCTGGGCTCACACAGGCAGGAATGCAAGACCCAGAAGCATCTTCATTACCTATGGGAAGCACAGCACAGGAACAGAGGATCCTCTGGACTGAGGAGCCAGCAGAGCTGACATTCTCTGGAGCTTTCAGAGGAGCTTCCCTGGTGCCTGAAGGCAGAGCTGAGAGCTTGTGCTTTGCTCTGAACAAAGGAACTGCCAGAATGGACTCTTTAAAAAACCTTTATTGTGGCTGCATGGTTACAATTCTCAAGTCCATTTATGCTTACAGTTAGGTTGTTCCCAGATGCTTACCATGTAAGCAGCGCATTCTCTATCAGCCCAGTGTGCAAGAACCTCAGAAACACAGAAAGGGACTTCCCCACCTGCATGTTTGTCAGGTTAGCTCACCAAGATCAGTTAAAAAGGCAAACAGATGAAGTCTTGTCACATTTGTAATGTATTGGTACAAAATGGCACAAAAGAAAGACAATGCCTTGGACACCTGGAGTCACTGCAGCTGATCTGAGCCTCCTTTCAAACACCACTGCCGAGGATCACTGCAAGCTCTGTGAAAAGATCTCACACAGCTTCAGATATGGGCATGCAAACCCAGTCACAGTAGTTCCAGAACATTCAAGTGCAGTTAGGAGATGGGAATTTCTACCCTTCCCAGGAAACTGAAGAATTCACAGACTAGAGCTTGTTCTCACCTAGCCAAGCTCACTGGTGCACACTCAGGTGGGAAGATCCCAGAGGTGCACACAGAACACAACATCTCTTACTGAAGGAACTGAAGAGAACAATCCCCATCGTGCCATCACCCACCCTGCCTTGGCAGCAGGCTTCCGGACATAGCCACACTCAATGCCAGCTGGAGAGACATGAAGCAGCTACAAGATTTCAGGCAAACTGAAGGCTTGATTCAAAGGCTTGACTTGAAAAGACAGATCATAGCCACTTCAGCAATCCACATTTTATTTTTGAGCTACCTGTAATGGCTGGATAGGGGAGGAGGATGGCAGCCAGAGATGGGGACATTTCTAACTTAAAAATCAGTTCTGAGATGCAAATCCATAGCCTCAAGCAGCAGTCCAGAAATTTGTTTTGGAATCAACATTTAGCAACACCCCAAAAGATAACGACCCACCCTAGCAAAAAGAATGATCAAGATTTTGATTGGCCCCCTAAATATTCACTTACAGATAAAAACCTCTTCACAGAACAGTCTGTGACCTGGCTGAGGTAAGAGCACCCAGGAGGGCAGGCAGTGACACTGATAGTGGCACTTGAGAACCTCACTTCTCAGGTGCCAACAAAAACATCAGATAAAAAGTCTGAAGAATAGAATCATTGTTTTACTCAGCTCCACATTCACCAAACTGGGCATTTCCTTTCATCACTGAATGACCAATCCACCACTTCCTGCAGACACTTAACGTGTAGTTAACCAGATGATCAGGGCCAGCAGCAGCACTCCTACGCCCAGGATGGCCAGCAGGATGCACATCTTCTTGCGGGACTTTTGCTGCCAAGAGAGGAATAACCAAGGTGATTGGAAACTGCACCGCCACAGCAAAAGACTCCTCAGGTGCTGACGTTGTCCCACTGCTCCTGCAGTCTAAGCAAGCTGTGTTCTTACTAACAACAGGGCACAGGAAGTCGTGCAAGTGAACAGAAGAGCTGCATCACCCAGCAGGTACTTCCATGGCTGTGTCATTCAGCAGGGTGAGCTCAGTCACACATCCTGATACCCACAGTGACCAGTGGCAGACAGCAATGACAGAGGAATGGAGGAGAGAAAGACAACAGGAGAAAGCAAGTGGCCACAGACAGAGGACAATAGACAAGGAATCTGCACAGCAGAGGAGGTAGAAATGGTCTGCTGGGAAAAAAAATCATTACAAAATGGAATTGTTTCAGCTGGAGAAGCCCTTTCAGATCACGCAGTCCAGCCATTCTCTGACTGTACCAAGGCTGGTGCTAAACCACCCAATCTGTGGCTCTAAAACACCTCCAGGGATGGGGGATTCAGCCACCTCCCTGGGCAGCCTGTGCCAGCATTTAACAACCCTTTCAAGGGAGAATTTTCTTCTAATGTCCAACCTAAACCTCCCCAGGGACAACTTGCAGCCTCCTTTCAAGCAGCTGCAGAAAGCCAGAAGGTCTTTCCTAGGCCTCATTTTCTCCAGGATGAACACTCCCAGGTCCCTCAGCTGCTTCTCCCCAGCCCTGTTCTCTAGACCCTTCCTCCTCAATGTCCTTCTTGGAGTGAAGTCCTCAAAACTGAACCCAGCACTCAAGGTGTGGCCTTCTTGGTGCTGAGTACAAGAGGACATTCCCTGTCCTGCTCCTGCTGGCCACAACATTGCTCATCCAGGCCAGGCTGCTGATGGCCTTCTTGCCTGCCTGGGCACAGTTGGCTCATGTTCAGCTGTTGTCAACCAGCACCTCCAGGTCCTTTCCCACCAGGCAACTTTCCAGCCACTCTGCCCCAAGCCTGGAGCATTCATGGGCTTGTTGTGACCCAAGTGCAGGACCCAGCACCTGGCCTTGTTGAACCTCATGCAACTGACCTCAGCCCATGGATCCAGCCTGGCAAGATCCCTCTGCAGAGCCTCCTACCCTCCAGCAAATCAGCACTGCCACCCAGTTTGGCATCATCTGCAGAATTACTGAGGGTGCCTCACTCCCCTCACCCAGATCATAGATAAGGACATTAAAGAGTACTGGCCCCAGCACTGAGCCCTGGAGAATACCATCTGTGACTGGCTACCAGCTGGATTTAACTCCATTCCCCACCACTCTTTGTGCTCAGCCAGCCAGCTCTTCACCCAGCAAAGCCTCCCTCACCCAGGCCAGGAGCAGTCAGTTCCTGCAGGAGGATGCTGTGGGACACAGTGCCAAAGGCTTTGCTAAAGTGCAGGCAAACACCACCACAGCCTGTCCCTCTCCCATTCAGCAGCTCACTTTGTTCACAGATTCATAGAATACCAGGTTGGGAGGGACCTTGAGGCTCATCCAGTTCAACCTTTCAGGGTAAGCCTACAGTTGAAATGAGCTGGCCCAGCACCCTGGCAAGCTGGGCCTTGAAACTGCCTAATGCAGGGGAATCCAGCACCTTCCCGGGGAGTGTTGCAGGAGGAGATCAGGTTGCTCAAGCAGAACCTGCCCTTCATGAGCCCACGCTGACTGGGCCTGACCCCCTGGTTGCCCCACACTAAAAGGCTATTTAAAGACTGTTCCTGTATCCACAGAAGGGGCAGCAGACTGTAGGTTTAGACTTCTGGAGGAGAATTTTGCATCTATTCACAGAGTTATTGTCAAGTTGTGCTTGTCAAGTTCTTAGACACAAGAAAGAAAAGAGAAAGACCTGACTACAGCCCCAGATATAGAGATGTCTCTGCAATGTAAGTTAGGAGCATGCCCAGAACTTCCACTTCTGCCATACAGGTTTGTAACTTGAGACAGCAGAGAACCCAAGACTAGCAGTTGCCCCCTTCATCTGAAGGTTTCCTTCACACCAGGAAGGAAATGAGCCCAGGGTTCCACAGGCCTGTGCTGATAGCCAACAGACAACAACAATCAAGTCTTGGGATTCCAGGCCACAGCTCCAGAAGCAAAGCTGTGCTCTGCTTCTTCAATTCAAGGATACATTCACTCCATGCTCTTTACCACTTCTGGAATCAGCAATCCTTCAGACATTCTGTCACTGATTTGCTGTCCTGCCTATCTCTAACATATATGAGGATTTAAAAAGTACTAACTCTGACTTATGAGGGAAGATTTTTGCTAATAAGATTAATCAGATTATTTCTAATAAGTTTCAAAACTGTTCCTAAAGAAGTGGCAGATAAAGATATTTAAAAGACTTTTCAGAGAAGTTTGAAAGCTGCTTCTAGCATGAGGGCAGCAATTATCAGAAGCTGGATATTTATAGCTCTGAGAACACTTCAGACAGCAATAACTGGTGTTGGGTGGCAGCATCTTCAGAAGACTTTCCTGCTCCTCCAGTGATCTTTAGAGTCCTGCCCTCCATAATCAGGAACCTTTTACTTCCTGAGCTGAAAAAGGAAGGGTTTTTGTTTTGTTCTGTTTTTTAAATTAAAGGTTTAACTTCAGGTGCTCTGAACCAGCCTTGCTGATTTCACAGGGAACCCAAAGCGTCCAGAATTCACTGCCTTTTGTTTTATGCTGACCTAGAAATACCACTGCAGCCTAATAACGACCTGTAATAAGTCTGCAAGCCTTGAGGAAATTGATAACCAAACCTGAAGTGCAGAAGGAAGTGGGAGTCAGGGCTCATGAGGAAGGGCAGTCACACCCCACTGGAGCTGGCATGGCCATTACCTGGTAGTTTGCTGCTCTGGAGAGCTGTTGGTTTGCTTGCTGTACGTGCACTTCTGCGTGTTCCACGTTGGCTTCTATGCTGTCTTCATTTTAAAAGGAAGGAGTTCAAATTGTGGTTAGTCAGAACCCAGCCAAAGCTTTGGGATGCTCAAATACACTTTGAGCGCAGGTCAGAGCTGCTTCCCACCTGTTGGGGTCTTCACTAACACCCAAACATCTATACCTTGCACTGTGGAGCTTTGACCCTTCCTATACCTCTGTGTGAGCTCATTTCAGAACTGGCCAGGCAGTGAGTGGCAGAATTCATGCTAGGGACAGCTCCTCTCTTCTAGACATGGGACTGACCCTTGGATACCAACTTTCAGTAGCTCTACATTTTTAATTCAGTTTCTCTCTTTTTTTGTCAGTGTGAATTGTCTTCCAACTCCCAACCCTCTGCTCAGAATAAAACAGTCCTAAGGCCTACAAGGTCAGAGGAATCAGATGCACCCCAAGTGGAACAATTCTGTTTGGTTTTCTATCATCCTAACATGGAAGTTCAGTTTTTTTTCCTGAAAATGTCTGGACAGGTTCTTGGATAGTGTGGTAGAGGAAGCCCTAACAATGTGTGCCGGACATAGACAAGAGCAGGGCCTAGCAGCAGGCTCAGGAAATACCTTTTCCAGTCACATTTTGTTCAAAGGATAAAGCTGTCTGCTTGCAGGGCAGAGCAGGAAGCTGTGCTGAAGCTGTACACTTACATCAGCAGCCCCACACTAAACCTCCCCAGATGGACTCCAAGCAGTCACACTGCTCCTACAGACACCTGATACACCTGAAAATGACAGGAGGTTTCAAACTACATTTTAAACACACTGCCGTAGTGTATTCTCAGCTGCCTTGGCCACGCTACCCATGCTGAGGTTGCACTTGATTTGCTTTAGAATTCCCCTTGCCATCAGAGGAATGCTTCCACCAAAAGGCAGCTCTGGATTGCTGATCTGTGGAGAAACAGGAAAAAAAAAACACCCTCAGATGCTCTGAAGTGGACTTACCTATGACATCACCCTGCTCGTGAATCATCATTCCCAGATCTTTGAAGATTTCATTGATGTCCATGATATCTGCCTGAAAGGGGAAAGTCATCCTGTGAGCTGACATAGTAAATTCCAGCATCTCTGAGATTGCTGCTGCTGCTCCTCCCACGGACACAGCCACCCCTCCTTCCAGCCTTCAGCCCTTTGTCTGCAGGGGGCTTTCTGGTACTATGAGCCCTGTTTTTTTGCTTAAAGCTTTAGATTTAGCCCAATTCAGAGAATGGGTTGGCTTGGAAGGGATCTTAAAGACCATCCAGTTCCAACCCCCTGCCACAGGCAGGGACACCTCCTACCAGCCCAGGTTGCTCAAGGCCTCATCCAGCCTGGCCTTGAACACCTCCAGGGAGGAGGCAGCCACAGCCTCCCTGGGCAACCTGTTCCAGTGTCTCCCCACCCTCACTGCAAAGAATTTCTTCCTTATCTTCAGTCTCAACCTGCCCTGCCACGTTTCAAACCACTGTCCCTCGTCCTATCACCAGAGGTCCCTTCCCATCTGTCCCGTAGTGGAGGTTTTCCAGTCCTCTGATCATCTTCATGGCCTCCTCTGGACCACAGTTCCACCTCCTTCTTTTGCTGGGGACACCAGAACTGGAGGCAGTGCTCCAGCTGCCTGCTGGACTGCCAGTGACCATTGCTGGCTCCTGGGCCTTCTCTGCAGCCTGCTCTCAAGCCACTCCTCACCCAGCCTGGATTTGTGCCTGGGATTGCCCTGACCCATCTGCAGGACCTTGCACTTGGCATTGTTGAACTTGAGGTTGGCTCCAGCCTGTCCAAGTTACTCTGGATGGATCCCTTCCCTCCAGTGTGTCAACCAGGCCACAGAACTTGGTGTAACCTGCAGACCTGCTGAGGGTGCCCTCATCCCACTGTCCATGTCACCCACAGAGATTTTAAACAGCACTGGTCCCAGTACTGACCCACTTGTCACCAGTCTCCATTTGGACACTGAGCCATTGACCACAATTCTCTGAGTGCAACCATCCAGCCAGTTCCTCATCCAGCCTTGGCCACCCCTCCAGTCCATGCTTTCCCCGTTTGGTGACCAGGATGTCATGTGGGACAGTGCCAAACATTTTACAGAAGTCCAGGCAGATGCCAACAGTTGCTCTTCCCTTATGCACTGATGCTGTAGCTCCATCATAGAAAGCCACCAAGCTCAACAGGCAGGGTTTGTCCTTGCTGAAGCCATGTTGGTTACCACCAGTTGCCTCCCTGTTTTCCGTGTGCCCTAGCATAGTCTTCAGGAGGATCTGCTCCCTTACCTTGCCAGGCACAGAGGTCAGACTGGAAGGCCTGTGGTTCCCTGGGTTTTCCTTATCTCCCTTTTTGAAAGTGGGGGTCATGTTTCCCATTTCTAGGCAGTGGGAACTTCATTAGTTTAATACAAGTATGTGCAGGCTGAGGGAGAGTCTGAGGTTGTTCATCCTGGAGAAGAGAAGGCTCTGGGGAGAGCTTAGAGCTGCCTGCCAGTACCTGAAGGGACTACAAGAAAGCTGCAGAGGGACTGTTCTCAAAGGCCTGCAGGGACAGGACCAGGGGCAATGGTTTGAAATGAGAGCAGAGCAGATTGAGATTGGATGTGAGGAACAAGTTCTGCACCAGGAGGCTGCTGGAACAATGCCACAGGTTGCCCAGGGAGGTGGTTGAGGACCCATCCCTGGAGATACTCAAGGTTAGGCTCAGCAAGGCTCTGAGCAACCTGATCTAGTGGAGGATGTCCCTGCTGACTGCAGAGGGGCTTGGCAAGGTGGAGATTATTGAAAAATGAAGGTTGTGATCAAGGGTGCAGAGTCCGGTTGGAGACCTGGAACCAGTGTTCTTCCTCAGGGGTCAGCACTGGGTCCAGGCTTGCTCAACATCTTCATCAACAACTGAATGAGGGCATAGAGTGGACCCTCAGCCAGTTTGCTGATGATCCCAAACTGGAAGGAATGGCTGACACTCACCAGGCTGTGCTGCCATTTAGCCAGACCTGGACAGCCTGGAGAGGTGGGCACAGGGGAACTGCATGAAGGCCAACAAGGGCAAGTGTAGAGTCCTGCACCTAGGGAGAACAAGCCTCAGCACTAGCACAGGTGAGGGGTGACCTGCTGGGAAGCAGCTCTGTGGAGAAGAACCTGGGAGTCCTGGTGCACAAGAAGCAATGTGGAACAGCAATGTGATTTTGTGGACAAGAAGGCAAATAGTTTCCTGGGTTGTAGTAAGAAAAGTGTGGTCAGTGGTCAAGGGAGCTTCTTCTCCCCCTCTACTCTGCCCTGCTGAGGCTGCAGCTGGAATATTTTGTCCAGTTCTGGGCTCCCCATTTTAAGAGGGACAGGAACAGACTGGAGAGAGAGTCCAAGGGAGGCTAGGAGGATGCTGAAGGGCCTGGAACATCTGTGGGATGAGGAAAGGCTGAGAGCCCTGGGGCTGTTGAGCCTGGAGGAGAGAAAGCTGAGAGAGGATCTGATCAGCGTCTATCAATATCTGAGGGGTGGGTGTCAGAAGGGGCCAGGCTCTGTTCAGTGGTGTCCTGTGGTAGGACAAGGGGTAAAGGATACAAAGTGGAACCCAGGAAGTTCCACCTCAACAGGAGGAGAAACTTCTGTGGTGTGAGGGTGCTGGAGGCCTGGAGCAGGCTGCCCAGAGAGGTTGTGGAGTCTCCTGCTCTGGAGACTTTCAAATCTCATCTGCCCTGGGTGATCCAGCTCTGGCAGGAGAGCTGGATTCGATCTCTGGGGGTCCCTTCCAACCTCCACCGTTCTGTGATTCTAATTTACACACAGAATGGATTTTGCCACAGTTATCAGCAAGACTTCCTGACAAACTCCAGTTCCAGCATCTTTCCTCAGGGTAGAGATATGGCTGGAATAATTTTCTTGTGTCTTCAGAGAGGTCCATATGTCCATATATGATCACTCTCAATGAGTTTCACTATGCTTTACATCTTGGTTTCAAATGTTTTGAACTTTTGGACAAGTCCTTGATGACAAAAGTTGGAATTAAACAATCTCTGTTTTCAGAATTGTTCCAAAGGCTGTTACCAAAAGGAGGATGCTGACCAATAGATTGGGAATACCTGGGAGGAAGGGAATCATTTGGCTTCATGTCCAGCCACTGTTGAAGAGGTTGTATTAGCTGACTGCTATGCTCTGTGTATGAGCTCTCTCTTGTTCCAGAACTGAGCCTCTGAAGTCAAACGCAGCATCAAGCCATGGCCTCCACAAAGGGGATTTCTAATGCACATCTCACAGCTAAAGGCAATTTGCAGTAGCTCTTTTTTGGAAGGCAAAAAAACAACAGCAACAAACAAACCCTCACTTACCAAGGTGAACGTCTGCAATCCATGCTCACACCACTCTAAAATGTTTTTCTTTGGGAAGAAGAGAAGCCCATTCTGCCCTAACATCACTGGGACTTACCTCCAGCTGCCTAATGGAAGACTCCCGCTCCTCGATAAGCCTCAGGTCATCCTCTGTGATTTCTTCATCTTGCACTTGTGCTTGGGCCTGACTATCAAAACAAACACCAAGAACTGAACAGGCAGGATGAGAAGTGACTGAGAATAAAAGACAGCTAAGTACATGCAGATACTTTACCCACAGTGCACATTTTTCACCCTTGCCTGTGTAGCTACCAGGGAAAGTCTAGCAGTCCAACAGTCCCCACCTTTGCTCGAGGAAGCTGCTGCTGCAGCAGTGCTACACACAGTGCTGAGCTAGCTGGCTGGAAATTCCAAGCATAAATACAAGGGCAAAGTCTCTTCCGAATTACATCCATCTAAGGCAGAGCAATTTAGCAAACAAAACAGAATCTGAGACTGAGAAACAGTTCTTTGAGAGCAGGAAAGCAACAGGACCAGTAAACACTGGACCCTATCACAAGTCACCAGTTTTACTCCACTAACAGTTTGCTTACTTAAGTTTGGGTCTCAGAAAGCCCAAAAACAGTTTTAAGGCAGCTTAAGGAAATAACTAAATGAGGGGGGAAAGTGAGGCAGATGATATGAATTACTCCTTTAAATCCCCACCTATCCCACCAAAGCCTCTGCTCTGCACTTGCCCTGTGGAACACAGCCTGGCTACACCACCCAGCCCAGCCTCCTCCAGGAAAAGGCAACTGACCAGAAAAACAGTAACAATCATTTACATCAGCAGCTGGCTTCCCTGCAGGCCATTGATTCTCATTCTGAGCTAGCTTAGTCCTTGTTAACAAATTCAGCCTACCTGTCCCAGGAGACAAGTGTTCCTGCTTTGCTGCTGTCCTCAGGAGCACCACCCTACATGATCAGCGTTTAAAGACACAAAGAGAACATCAGGGCTCTGGAAGCAGCACTGGCAGCGTTTCTGCAAAGACTGAGTGTTAGCAGGTTTATAGTAAGTCAGACCAAAACATGATTTTACATGTTCCCATAACATGTTCCCAGCCTGATTTTGCTTTCTGCATACACAAAATGAAATTGAAGCTGGGTAACTGCCTGCTGAAACTGACAGGTAAGGCAAGGGGTACTTGGCACAACTGCTACACGGAAAGGACAAGCTCAACAGCTCAAGCTCCTCAGTGCTTCTCCACTCTAAGACTGCACAGTAATCTGGCAAATGTAATAGCAGCTGGGGGGTGGGAGGAAGTGCTGAGAACTGAATTCAAGCCTTTCCTATAAAATCCTGCTCCACACCTTCTGCAGGGCTCACAGCCAGGTGTGAGCTTTGGGGAGCAGCACTGTGGAGAGAGGTGTGGCACCAAGCACTGCCAACAGCACTGCAAACAGGGTCTGATGGCAGATCTGTGATACTTACAGACACCCTGGAGCTGGCTCTCACTCTGGCCACAAAGTCTTTTTCTTTCTCAGCAGCTTGTCTTTGGAGCCTTTGGAAGTTGGTCAGTGCTGAGGTGAACTCCCCCACCAGGCGGTCCTTCTGGATCTTCCTTTGGCGCTGCAGGAGCAGGGGGCAGAAGAGAAGCAGCAGGACACTTCACATGGACTGACAGAAAGGCTGGGGACGCACAGCCAGAAGGGGATTCACAGCCTCCCTTACAAGCTGGTACAAGGATGTGCTCTAACCTTTCAGGCTTCTTGTAAGATGTAGAGGAGTCAAGAGGGATACTGGGCACTGAGGAGATCCTCCACCATATTTCCCAGGTGTCTACAGGACACCAACCCTTCCTTCCACCTTCCTGAGAGGCTATCATCTGCCACTCCCCAGTCTGTGTTTATGCATTTCATTGGCACGCAGCTTTGATGGAGATGCTCATGATAAAAGCAGCAAAATAAAACAGTGAAACATCTCACTGCCAACTTTTCAGTTCCAAGTAACACAAAGCCATAACAAACCCCAAACATACTTTGCCTGAACTAGCAGCTACACACTGAGACCAAGCTGCAACACCCCCAAGAGAAGTTTCCACCTTGCCAGAAGGAGCACCTGTGGCTCCTGGTGTGCCATTTGGATTCAGTGCTTCTTAGGGACTCCTTGGGAACCAGCCACAGAGCAGGCAAGTTCTTAGAGTGATGATAAGCTGGGTTCATGCTTTCTGGGATGCTCCTTACCTAGGCTAGGATAAGAAAATGCAGGACAGCAGCCACTTCGCACATGTTACAGTGTGAAGGGGGAACTTTAGCCTAGATCCTGACTGCAAAGACTGAAAATAAATTATCATTGGATGTAAACGGAATATGCTGCTAAGGTCTGTATAATTCATTGGATTGCTAATGGGATACAGAGCAGAGGCATAAACAGTTCTTTCTTTTCTACTGTCGCTTCTGCTTGCAACTTCTCTCTCTCTCTCTTCTGTGTCCTGCCAGGGGTATCTCTGTTTTGACTACTGTGTGAGGTAGAGGGAAGGAGGAAGGGAGTGAACGGTTCCCCTGGAGCTGTCCAGGGGGGTCTGAGGAGTTTCTGTGTTGTTTATTGTATATATATCATACATATATTGTATATTTTGTACATATTAATTGCATTTGATATTTCTAGATTTTAGTTTGCTTGTAAATAGAGCTTCATTTGCTTCCATCCCAAACTGAGCTGTCTGGCAATTTTACTTGGGGGGTATTTTTCTCTAAATGAGCTGGGGAGTAATTTAAACCCACCACAACATGTTACCTCTGATTGTATTTTACTGGGAAAGAAGCAGTCTGAAGACTGCACAAGTTGCTTTGGTAACAGCTCCTGTCCACTGCTCTTAAGAAAGGAAAAGCCTGTGGACAAGCCCTAGCACATCTGCTGACCTGTCTGATACACAATAGATCTGCTGAGCGTAACAAAATCCCACTTTCAACACAATTCCTTGCTGCTGGAATCAGTCACAGAGCCTGCAGGGTCAGACTTACCATCGCTGCAGGGGATCACAAAGTGCACAGCTACCCAAACCCAGAGGCAGGGTGCCTTGCTTTAGGTCCTGCCACTTCAAACTACCTTATTGCTGATACATAAATTGACTTGGGAACAAGACTGGACTGCAACAAAATACTCAGAGGTTGTAAGTGTCCTTGCTGAGCTAAGGCTCTCAGGAGCATGGTGTGGAGCAGCAGGCCGGGACTGAAGGCATGCAAATCCCCTGCATGAGCCATGCCCTGTGGTTTCATACCTGTTCACTGATTGCAGGCAGAGATCCAAACTCTTTGACATATTTGTCAGTTTCTTTGGCAAGCTGGTTGGTGTACTGCTGCTTCTGCTGCCTAGAAAACCAAATGCAAAGTTTCATTAGAGAGCAGGGGGTTCCTCTGTTTAAATCTCACTGGGTTCAGGAGCAATGAATGCTTCTCTCAAGTGCATGACACCATCTACATTCTCTTTTCCCAGAGTGGTTGGGCATGCGTTCAAGATCAGGTTGGATGAGGCCTTGAGCAGCTGAGTCTAGCTGAGAGGGCATGGCAGGGGGTTGGAGTAGCTGATGTCTGAGGTCCCTTCCAACCTGAGCCATTCTCTGCAACCAGCTTCAGCCCCAGGAGCCTTCCTGAGTTGCTCACCCCCACACCATACACATAGAGCTGGCAAATGTGTCTGGTGTCAGAGGCGTGGGCTCGTTTTGTGCATCAAAAGTCATTTGAAGTCATGAAAAACAAATTAATCTGGGGAAGTAAGGGGTCAAAGGCAGAGGGAGGCAGGTAAGGCCATGATTTGCTAGTGAAGTTTGAAAGATCAACCCCCTGTGGTTCCTCACTGGTTTGGGAAGTTTCAAGGACTGTTTGGGGTGCTGGACCAGCTTTGGACGAAGTAACTCACTACAGGTGGCTGCCTTTGCTTTTGGCTAGGCTTGGTGGAACTCACTTGATGCTTTCAGGAGCAGAAGGGCAGTGAGAGGGGGAAGAGCAGGGATTTCCTTGTGGCTAGATACCAACATGTGATGATTTTCTGTTTCCTGTGACACCCATGCTGCAAAGCGGTGCTTGAGTGGAGAGCAGGCAGCTTTCTGTTTCACTTTGCAGTTAAGTCTTGACTGCAAAGCTGTGACACCATGAGCTCCAGACAGGTGCTGCAGGAGGTCTGTTCCCCAGCGGCACAGCATCATTACTCATCTTTATTTTTCTGTTCTTCTTTTTTTTTTTTTCTGTTTTCCTTATATGCAGCAGTAAGTTTCTAGTTACTGTGGGTATCTGCATATGCTGTAGCCCTTCTGAGGCTGCCCACAGCTGGAGACACAGAGACCTCCTGAGTGCAGGGTAACTGAGGGAAAGACCAAGTTTCTGCTGTGTGGAAGAACATACAGTGGTGGACTAACAGAACTGCAGTGCCCCAGCCCAGGAGAGGTCAGTTCCTGGTAAGCACATCCAAAGAGACCTATTTTCCTTATGACCCAGCAGCTGCTAGTGTAGCTGAAACCATCACCATTCACTAGCAGCTTTAACAGTGTTTAAAAAAGGAGAAAAAAAACCCCACAAAACCTTCTCCTCAGCTAGGGATTTTCTTGATGCTTTTTTTGTATGTTTGTGGAGTTTTTTAGGTGCAGAAAGGGACAGCCTGGCCTCTTTAATGTCTTTAGCAACGATCTGCATAAGGGCATTGAGGCGCCCATAGTGAGTTTGCAGATGGCACCAAGCTGGGTGTCTGTGTCCATCTGCTAGAGGGTAGAGAAGGTTCACAGCAGAGTCTGGGCAGGTAAGAGCCATGGGCCAAGGCTCAAAAAGGCCAAGGGCCAGGTCCTGCACCTGGGTCAGAACAACCTGTCATGGAGAGGGGGAATACGGATGGAGGATGGTGATTATTAATTACGAATTATGAAAAATGATGATTTAGTATTTACAATTATACCCAATTATAATATTTACAGTCAATTTCTACTTAAGGGAACGAAAGGGTGCAGTTATGCAGCTTGTCCACTAGATGGAGACTCAACAAGACGCTTGCGGCTGCTAGCTATGTATAGAGATATTTATGATGTTATCACAAGGCAAGTTAAGCTGGAACTATCACGCGG
Organism: Indicator indicator; assembly: GCF_027791375.1. Lineage (NCBI taxonomy): Eukaryota > Metazoa > Chordata > Aves > Piciformes > Indicatoridae > Indicator > Indicator indicator. Next base: position 3,210,346 of record NC_072036.1, read on the forward strand.
CTACACGTGGGCACTTTGAATAGAAGGTTGCTGAATGTTATACACATGAATAGATACATTATGTCTATGCAGCGAGACAAGTTGCCAGATCACGCGGGCTCGCTGCGTATCTGCTTTCTGCCTGCGGCTGGCCCCGTTCCGGTGGTGCCTTTCTTTCTCCCTCCCAGCTCTGTGGGGGGTGGGGGGGACAAAGTTGGCTTTCTCCTCCCGCGGTCTGCGGGGAGGGGCAGTCAGCTTCTTTGTCCTCCCGCAGTCTGCGGGAAGGGGCAGTTGGCTTCTTTGTCCTCCCGCGTCTGCGGGGAGGGGCAGTCAGCTTCTTTGTCCTCCCGCAGTCTGCGGGAAGGGGCAGTTGGCTTCTTTGTTCTCCCGCGGTCTGCGGGAAGGGGCAGTCGGCTTCTTTGTCCTCCCGCGGTCTGCGGGAAGGGGCAGTTGGCTTCTTTGTCCTCCCGCGGTCTGCGGGGAGGGGCAGTTGGCTTCTTTGTCCTCCCGCGGTCTGCGGGGAGGGGCAGTTGGCTTCTTTGTCCTCCCGCAGTCTGCGGGAAGGGGCAGTCGGCTTCTTTGTCCTCCCGCAGTCTGCGGGGAGGGGCAGTTGGCTTCTTTGTCCTCCCGCGGTCTGCGGGGAGGGGCAGTTGGCTTCTTTGTCCTCCCGCGGTCTGCGGGGAGGGGCTGGCTCCTGACTGGAGGATCGGCTCAGCAGAGCCAGGTCCTTTTGGTGGTCGGCCCTCCTGATTGAGGGCGGTTCCCGTAGGCGGGTTTCGGTGGGGCTGTGGTGACGCGATGCTTCCCCACTCGGCTCGACTCGAGGTGATCTGACTGTCGCTTCTCTCGGCTACTGCTTTCCATTTAAATTATAATGGTACAGTCGTTGCCTTAATTTCAATGGAGAGGCTATCTTTGCTCTCTCTGTCCCTCGGGGAAATCCCGGGTGCTTCGCCCTAATACAGGCTGCGGAGCAGCTATCGTGGGCGGCTCCCTTTCTCTCCTGTGGACGGCAGGGCTACGCAGGATGCGTTACTGCTTATGGCTGCTTATGGCTACTATATTATCTTGCAGCAAAGCTGGACTAGCTGGCTAGGCTTAGTCCTTCCCCTTCCGGGTTACAGCTTATCCTCTCTCCGGGCTTCCCTCAGTCCTTTTTGACCAGGTCTGATTTCACCCTCTCTCGGGCGTACGACGCTGATGTTCTCTACCACGAAGGGGTCATCCTATTTGCTGATTCCTCGAGTGTCCCGGTGGGCTGCCTTCCATATTCACAGAGGCTTCCAGTACGCTTGCGTGTGAAAAGCCTTACAGCTGACGCATCACGAGTCACATAACGAGTGAAAGCAAAAGGAGAGAGCAACGTGGTAACAAATGGAGCAATACTTATAGATACTCGAGGCTGGAACTAGCCAATGGGCTCACTTGCCAACAACCTGCTTCCACTCATAGAAAAGGTGAAGCTAGAATTACGCCCGTAGATGGACAGAGCATAAGCATGCCATTGAGATGGGTGCCTACAGTTGTTTATTCCCTTAGGAGACAGGCTGGCGCCTGAACCTTTTGTTCCTCCTCTCCTGAAAGGAGGGTGGAAGGGGGGACTTCCCAGAACATGTTGGGACAAGTTAGCGGGTATCTGGGGGCATCGTTCTGGGCATGTGATGCCTTCACTACACAACCCTGTGGGGAGCTACAGACCTGGAGATGTCTGGTTGGAAAGCTGCAGCGTGGAGACGGACCTGGGGGTGTTGGTTGGCAGTCACTGACCATGAGCCAGCAGTGCCCAGGTGGCCAAGAAAGCAACAATGGCATCCTGGCTTGGATCAGAAGCAGGGTGGGCAGCAGGGACAGGAGGTGACCCTCCCCATGTGCTCAGCACTGGGGAGGCCACACCTCGAGTGCTGTGTTCAGCTCTGGGCCACTCACTGCAGGAAGGACATTGAGGGGCTGGAGCCTGTACAGAGCAGGGCAGTGAGGCTGGAGAAGGGCCTGGAGCCCCTGGGCTAGAGGAGGGGCTGAGGGAGCTGGGGGTGTTGAGGCTGGAGAAGAGGAGGCTGAGGGAGACCTCATTGCTCTCTGCAGCTCCCTGGAGGGAGGTTGGAGTGAGTGAGGAGGGAGCAGGGTGGTGGCCAAGGACAGGAGCAGAGGAAATGGTTCCAAGCTGCCCCACGGGAGGCTCAGGTTCAGGCTGGATCTCAGGAAATATTTCTGCACTGGAAGGGCTTTCAGACTTTGGAAGAGGCTGCCCAGGCCAGTGCTGGAGTCACCATCCCTGGGGGTGTTCAAGTAGCATGGACCTGGTGCTTAGGGACATGCTTTGGTTCACCCTGCAGTGCTGGGTGGAGGGTTGGACTGGATGAGCTTGGGGGGCTCTGCCAACTGGATGGATTCTGGCATTCTGTGAAAACTCAGGGAACTCACCATATAGATTACCTCCATACAGGGACTGCCATATATCCTTGACAATATTTTCTATCCTGATCAACTGTGAATTGATGTCTGGATCCTATTTATTGTTTAAATTCACCTATTCACAGTCTCTGGCAGGCTTCTTTGTGGGTTGCAGCTGGCTGATGTTATGGGCCTTGACCTTGGGCTATCAGAAAGCAGTCTGGCTGCTCACCCCCCATGGATGTCACTGCCTTTGGTCCAACACACAGCTCCTTCTACTGTGCAGTGGCCGTGGTGCGGCACTGACCACACTGAAGGCTGCCACTTTTCTCACCATAGGTTTAGAACCTGTGGCTTATGTGCCCTTCTGATGCTGAGTTCAGTGTGGGAAAGCAGGCGAATGGAAAAAGATGAAAAATAACATCCCACAGGGTCATGCACAGAAAAGAGCTGGTGCTGTACTCATGACAGCCCATGAGAACCCAAGAGCAGTGAGAGAGGGAAGAGCAGGGGTTTCCTTGTGGCTAGATACCAACATGTGATGATTTTTTGTTTCTTATGATGCCTGTGCTGCAAAGTGGTGCTTGAGTGGAGAGCAGGAAGCTTTCTGTTTCACTTTGCAATTAAGTCCAAATCTCTCATGCAAAGCTGTTGTGCAGTGAGCAGTGATTATCTTGTGATGAGGTGCCCACCTGCAGAGCCATCCCAGATGCTAGTGCAAGGTAGAGTTGCAGGGGGAAATATCAAAGTTATCAGCTTTCAGAGAGCTTTGTCCTTGCACACGTCTCTGGTGGTGCTCCTGAAGCTGCAGAGGTTTCTATAGCTTCAGCTCTCAGATAGGAAGGTGCTGATGTAGTTCTTGGTGTGTCCTTGGAGATGTTCAGTGATCACAGAATCATGACAGCCCACCTGCAAGTGAATGAGCTAGGGGACAGCACCTGCCTTGGAGCCTTGTTGCACTGCTGGGTCTGTTAGATGTGTATTTTATGATGTCACCTTCACTGCAGATTTCAGCAGTAACAAGGCATTCCCCTCTTCCCCTAACCAGTGTCACCTCTACCAATAAAGCCCAATGTGTTCATTCCCTGGTGAAAATCACCCAGACAGGCCTGAAGAGCTGCCTGGGCCGGAGTGGGGCAGGGGTTTGCTTACCGAACAGTGATCCTGATCTCTGCTTCTGACTCTTCCTCTTTGCTGACTGTAGCACAGGTTTTGTAGCTGCACTGACACACAATGGTTTGCGTTGGAAGGGACCTCCAGAGGCCAGCCAGGCCAAGCCCCTCTGCAGTCAGCAGGGACATCCTCCACTAAATCAGGTTGCCCAGAGCCCTGTCCAGCCTCACCTTGAATATCCCCAGGGATGGGGCCTCAAACACCTCCCTGGGCTATCTGTGGCAGTGTTCCAACAGCCTCCTGGTGCAGAACTTGTTCCTCACATCCAATCTAAATCTGTTCTGCTCTAGTTTGAAGCCATTGCCCCACATCCTGTCACTGCAGGCTTGCAGGCAGTGTGCAGGGACAAGCAGCCAATTCTAGCTGACAGCCTGTCCAAGATTAATTTCAAAAAGCCTATCTCAACAATCTTAGTTTCAAGCATTCCTTTACATTTGCCTCTCTGAGCAAGTTCAAATAATCTGCCCAGCAAAACCCACCTCATCACCTCCCAGGAGCCTGTTTGCAAGGCAGTGAAATTCAGCCTTTTCCTGTCAAGTACTCACAGCTGTTGCCTCAACTCAGGAGTGTCCTGTGGTGTTCCCAGCTGATGCAGGATTCTTTGTATTTCAGCAGCTGTTGGTGAAGAGCAAGAGAAATTGGAATGGGGCATGGACAATTCCTGCTTCATTTGATTCATTTTTGCTTGACAGTTCTAAAGACATGGAAGTTGACAGAAACTGGTAGTGCAAGCTCTTCCAGCCTGCTACTAAGACTCCACTTAAGAAGTCCCAGAACTGGTGAACAAGCCAAAGACAAACCCAGGGCTTCCTTAAAGGCCAGCAATGTGTTCATGTGTCTGGGTAGGAACAGTCCATTCAAAGTTCACTTAATAATTTCACTGAAATAAGGATAAACCAAGCCTTCAAATATCAGTAATTGTAATTTTAATTCTTCTAATTAGCAACATTCTGGTTCAGTCGGGTTTGACTCCTGTCACTTTGGAGCTCTTTGAAGCCTGCCATGGCATCCACACACCCAAGCAGAGCCAGTTCATCACTGACACAGCACTCCTGGCTTTGTAGCACATGAAAGCACACAGTCAGGCGTGCAAGGTGAAGCTGTAATGTGGAGATCCTTGCATTTCAAACTGTGGCACACAGCTAAAAATCCCTGGTACCTTCTATCTCATCACATATCCTAGTTTTGAATACATGTGACAGCACCTGAGCCTTATTTTCAGTTTAATGTGTTTTGCTGTCACAGGAGAAGGCAAGAAGTGGAGAGACACTTCAATGACATTCAGCAAAAGCAGTACCCTCAGTGGCTTTTATCAGACCTTAATCCCCTCACATCTTCTAAAACAACAGAAAAATCCCAAACATACACAAAATAACTCACTTCTTCTTGACCTCTGCTGGAAGCAGACCTTTCTTCCCTGTATATCTGTGGCCCTCCCCATGCAGACTGGTGTCCCACAGAGTAGGTCAGAGAGGTTCTGCTGCCCCTCTACTCTGCCCTGGTGAGGCCACATCTGGAATATTGTATCCAGTCTTGGAAGGGACCTCTGGAGATTACCCAGTCCAACCCCCTGCCAGACCAGGGCACCCAGGGCAGGGCACACAGGACACATCCAGGTGGGGTTGGAAAGTCCCCAGAGAAGGAGACTCCACAACCTCTCTGGGCAGCCTGCTCTAGGCTCCAGCACCCTCACAGGGACAAAGTTTTCCTTTCTGTTCCCACGACCCCTCCTCTGCTCCAGCTGGCACCCAGTGCCCCTCGTCCTGTCCTTGGACATCCCTGAGCAGAGCCTGGCTCCAGCCCTGCACATCTTTATCCCCAGCAATGAGGGCAGCCCTCAGGCTCCTCTGCTCCAAGCCCCAAGCCCCAGAGCTCCCTCAGCCTGGCCTCACAGGATGATGTTCCATTGCCTGCAGCAGCTCTGTGCTTCTGGGCTGGACTCTGTCAAGCAGTTCCCTGAGGTCCTTCTTGACCTGAGGGGCCCAGAACTGGACACAATATTCCAGATGTGGCCTCAGCAGGGCAGAGTAGAGGGAGAGGAGAACCTCTGAGACCTACTAACCACAGCCCTTGTAATCCACCCCAGGATGCCCTTGGCCTTCTTGGCCACAAAGGCACATTGCTGGCTCATGGGCATCCTGTTGTCCACCAGGACCCTCAGATCCCTGTCCTCTGCTCTGCTCTCCAACAGCTCAGGCCCCAACCTATCCTGGTCCATGGGGCTGCTCTTCCCCAGCTGCCAGACTCTACCCCTGCCTTTGTTGGATTCCATTCCATTTCTCCCCACCGAGCTCTCCAGCATGTCCAGGTCTCACTGGATGGCAGCACATCCTGAAGGGTGTCAGCCACTGCTCCCAGTTTGGTGTCATCAACAAACCTGCTGACAGTGCCTCTGTGCCCTCAGCCAGGTTGTTGATGAATGTATTGAACAGCACTGATCCCAGTACCAACCCCTGAGGGATTCTACAGGCCCCCAGCTAGACTCTGTATTCCTTCCCAAGCACTCTCCTGCACGATTCAGGAGCAGAGGAGCTTGGTGATTGCAGGTCCCTTTGCAGGGAGAACCAAACAAGCCCAACCCAACCCAACCACAGGCAGTTACTCTGCAGCCCCCAGTTCCAGTGTCCTGCTGCCACCTGCAGCTGCTTTGTCTAACTGCCAGTGCAAAAAGCTTTGTGTTTCAGAGACTACCAGCCCAGAAACTCTCAGGAGCAAAGCTTGTACTTCAAACACCTGTGTTCCAAGCTAAACAGCTCTTTACCTTACTTCTAAACCTGAGCACAAGGAGATAACTGAGAGGAAATTAAAAGCTAGAGAGGCTGTGTTCCTGTGTGATCTGCCTTGGGTGATGCTGCTTGGGTGATGGCAGGGATGGCTGATCTCTGGAGGTCCCTTCCAACCCCACTGTTCTGTGATTCTGTGTCAGCTGTACAATCCCAGACAGAGAGAAGTTCATCCCATGCCTTCTGATTATTCAGCACAAGATTAAAGTGTATTTCAGTAAGCATCAGGACAGCAAAGTGCTAACAGGCTTGAATCACATCTCAAAGGGGAAAAATACACTCAAGGAAACAAAAACCCTCAAGGACTGAAATGCCATCACTTCTTCTGGGCTTCCTGTAATTTTTCCACCTTAATCTTTCACACCAAGGATATTATTGAGAAAAAAAATGGCATTTCTTTGCTCTGTTTCTTGTTCAGCTGAGGCACACTGCACTGCACAGTGAAATACTGCTTAGACAAGTGAGCAAGTAGAAAAAGGACCGAGTAGTGAAAACCAATTTTGGCCAGCAGGCTTTAGCAGCCCTCCTCAAGCTGTCTTCATAAAAAAGCCCAAAGCAAGTTGGTAGGAGCAGTGCAAAACAGAGAGCAGAGAGGCTGACCCTCTTGACAGCTTGAGCTGGAGTCCATAGATGCAAGCTGGGGAGCTGAAGGAATCACAGTAACACAAACACACTGCAGTGAGCATAGGCACAGCCAGGCACTTCTGGAGAGTATGACAGTTCTCATGGCTGGCCTGCGCTCACAGAGATTTCTCACTGCAGCTTCTACCCACTCAGATACCTGACATCATCAGAGAAGGCTCCAGGGAGACCTTAGAGCAGCCTTCCAGTACCTGAAGGGGCTACAAGAAGGCTGCAGAGGGACTGTTCCCAAAGGCCTGCAGGGACTGGACAAGGGGCAATGATTTGAAATGAGAACAGAGCAGACTGAGATTGTTCTACACCAGGAGGCTGCTGGAACACTGCAACAGGTTGCCCAGGGAGGTGGTTCAAGCCCCATCCCTGGAGGTATTCAAGGCGAGGCTGGACAGGGCTCTGGGCAACCTGATCTAGTGGAGGATGTCCCTGCTGAGTGCAGGGGGGTCAGACTGGATGAGTGTTGGACGTCTCTCCCAACCCAGACCATTCTATGATTCTGTGATTATCCAGAGTCACAAACCCACCTGGAGCAGGCATTTGCCCAGACTCCTGGACTCAAGGTGGCTTTATTGATAAAAAGACTTTCAGACACTGCCTGGATCACAGCAGCAAAGTGTCTCTTGCCCTTCTCAGAGAAGCAAGACTTGGCTTCAAAACTTCTTATATAAAGTAGGGTAACCTAAGCCTCTCCTTCTGAAGGTTGGACTGTAGAACCTCTGCTGGCTCCTTCCACTGCCCCCTCTATTCAGCACTGGTTAGGCCACACCCTGACTACTGGGTTCAGTTTTCAGCCCATCATTCCAAGCAGGTCCAGAAAAGAGCAACAAAGGTGGGGAAGGGTCTGGAGAACAGGGCTGGGGAGGAACAGCTGAGGGAGCTGGGGGTGTTCAGTCTTCAAAAACAGGGTCTGAGGGGTGACCTCATTGCTCTCTGCAGCTACCTCAAGAGAGGTGGGGGTTAGGGTCTTCTCACATGCAATGCGAGACAGGACAAGAGGAAAGAGCCTCAAGCTGTGCCAGGGGAGGTTTAGGTTGGAAGGCTGCATGGATGTGGTGCTGAGGGACATGGGTTAGGGGCAGTGCATCAGCAGCAGGGGTGGGGCTGTGAGCTCTGGGTGAGCGCTTGGACTTGGTGATCTCAGAAGTCTCTTCCAACCTCAACAGTTCTGTAGTTCTGTGATTTGGGAAACAAGCCAGGAAGTGGAGCTTGGCACTGAAAGGGGAAAGCAAAACTGCTGGAAACCTGGGATTCCTTTTTGTAAGAGCCTTCCAAGCTCTCAGCTTCACTGATGCTGTGATTCATAAGGCACTGCCTCCCTCACCCCTCTGCAAGGGCTCCAGGTGGCACCAAGGCCCCAGGCAGCTGCTCTGGTGCCTTGTGATTCATCGGGAATGCTCAAGTGGCCTGGGGAGCCAAGGGCTTAGGCCCAACTCACAAAGTCCTAGCTCTGCATTGTAAACATTCTGGGAACAGTCAGGGACCAAAGATCAGGGCACAGTTTGATGGGTTCCTAGGTTACTGCACCCTTTATGGTTTTCCCCTCCCCACTTCCTGATTCTTCCAGCTAAGGAACTCTGAAAGACAGCAGCAATGTGACTGCCAGAGGTCTCTCCTATCCTTCTAGGCTTTACTAATTACATAAGAGAACCTGACTGGATCTCGTGAATGGTTTTCATCCATTTCAGTGCCAAGTCTGACACTTGAGCTCAAGTATCTTGGGTACATAGAGCTAGCTGCTGGACTTTGCTCAGGAGCTGCAGAAGGGCACCATGTGCAGGTGAGCGTTCTTTAGAGTCACCAGGGCACCAGGTGACAGCCTCCACCAGAGGTGCACGAGCTCCTGCAGCTGCCTGTGCCCTGAACAGCAGGGTAGATGTTTGCATATCATGAAGCTCAGCTCCTTCAGGGCCCACGCTGCACCCTGCAGGAGCAGCACCCTGGCAGCTGTGGCCTGGCCATGAGCCACCATGGAGGGCAAGTCACCCTAGGGTACTGGGCAGTGCAGCAAGCAGGCTGCACTGGTTCCCCCAGCACTGCTGTCTGACACACAAAGAAAGGAAGCAGACACTTCCCACCTGAAGTGAGTCTTGTCCTAGGAAGAAGCACTGCTCCCAGCAGTGTATCAGCAAGGAGGTTTCACTCCCCTCCTGGTGTTCCTGATCCAGCTGTCACAAGGCACAGCTGAGGAGAGCTGTGAGGCCATTCTCACAGCAGTCATATGTCCAGCAACAGCTCAGCCATGGTTAGTGATGAGCCAGAGACACCATTAAGACCTAACCTGAACTCCTACAGAGAAAAATCATTGAAGAGTCAGCTCCTGTTTACTTCTGCTAAGCCAAACAGTGGGCCCATTCCTAGGCTGTGCAAGTTCTCAAGGACCCAGAGGCACAATAAAAACCAGTAAGTGTCTGTGTAAAAGGCCTCCTTTTCTCTACACAAGGGTCAGGAGTACTGAGATTTACACTGTCAATAACTCCATTTTTTACAGGTAGGAATAGCTGAGAACTGTCCCTGCAAGATCTGCAATCCATACTGTTCCATAAGTAAACCCCTGTTTCCCACACTGGATCCCACACTACCCTTGCTTAACAGCTGCCTTTTGGCTGCCCCTGATAGAAGACAGTTCCATCTCCTTTCTCCTCGTCTCTCCTTGGTTTTCAGCCAGCTCTGCAAAGATGTTCCACCAGCACAGGTAGATCCATGCTGACACAGCTGCTACTTCTGCTCCCTAATCATAAGGACATTTAAGATCACACAGGAAGTTTCAAACTTTAAATAAAAATAAGTGAAGTGATACAATGAAGACCAAAACACGAAACAGAATCATAGAACACAATCACTTTTGTGGCCTCCTCTGGACCCACTCCATCAGGTCCATGTCCTTCCTCTTCTTGCCTGTAAGAACACTGGAGCAAACGAAGTTCTCTCCAGCTGAGACTTAGCCATCACTTGACAGGTTGTATACAGCACAGCATTGCTGCAGAAGAAAAAAAATCCAAAGCATTAAGCAAAATGCTAATGTCAGAACTAAGAGGAGGGAAATGAAGAGCAGACTGCAGGGCACCCACCTTTCCTGGCAGCACTGAGAAGTGCCCAAGCACCACACTCATCCCAAACATGAAACAAGGGAAGTGGAGGATGGTCCTCTGAGCACTTACCAGTTACTCCAGGCACAGGAGAGCAGCTTTCCCTGTGCACCTACAGCCCCCTGCCCTTCCATCTCAACCTCCATTCTAATTAACATTGGGAAACCAAACTGTAAATCCCCCAGAGACCATGACCACCTTTACAGCGCATCAACACACAACCCACAGAGTCCTAAGAAGGCCTCAACACAGAAGCATGAATTCAGGGGGAAAATCCTGAGTGCTGTTTATACCCCTTTGCTGCCAGGAGCCTCACTTGGATCACACAAGCCTGCATTACAGCCACACAGCTCCCTTCAGTGCTCCAGTTCCAGTCAGTCCCACTACACTGCCCAGTTTGGTAAAGCTGCAGCCTGCTGCTTCCACAGCAGATGCACCATGGAAAAAGCCACCATCAGCAGCAAACATCAAGGACTGCCCTGCAGAGGGCAGAAACCAGACAAGCAGGCAAGGCAAGTATGATGAGACCTGCCCTGCAGAACAGCAAGGCCTTGGACCTCTGACAGGAAGAAGGAGCAGAGCTTTGCTCCAACCAGCAGCTCTGGCTGCTCCTGAATATGAACTGCAGTGCTGAGAGCCCCCCATGCCTCTCTGTTTTACTTCAAAAGGGACACAGAGGGGTTAGTCACAGCCTAAGATTCACAGGACTCAACCAGAAAAATGGCCATTTAAAGCCACTGATTCTCTGTCACCTTCCCAGCTCCTCAGCCCAAGCAGAACAAACAGAATCAGCAAAGCATTCCTCTGGGCACAGATGGCCTGCTCCACGTGAAGCTCACAGCCTTGGCTTTAGACAGCAAACAAGCAGTGAGTGCAACACCATCACAGTCAGCAGCCAGGAATGCTGCATGCAAGACATGTCACTGCCACCAGCTGAGTGAAGGAATCTGCTGCTGGTTCCCAGCTGAGCAAGTGAGTCAGTGAGCAGCACTGCACTGCCAGGGAGTTGTGTGGAACCTAACCCACTTCAGCCACAGCAGAGCAGCTCCTTGCAAGGGAATCATCTGTGAAAATGGCACTAGCTCGAGCTGCTTTTGCCTGGGGACAAGGCGGCTGCCTCAGATTATCCACATGTGCCTTCCTTCTGCCCTTCAGCTGAGGGCACTTGACTCTATGGACAGCCACTGCAGAGAACATTCCTCCATCACTCTTCAACAAAAGCTCTTCCTCACAGCAACCCAAAGGAGATCAAATCAGTTCAGCAGACTGCAGTCTTCTGCATGAGGTTAAGTGCCTCTTTAAAGCTACCACTGTAGTTCACACCCTCTAAAACTAAGTAAATAGTGCTGCCCACCTTGCCAAATCTGCTCTAACCAGGAATGACACTTCAACAGAGCAATCAAATCCAGGACACCAGCCCAAAGTCCCACCCACAGGAGGAAAGCCTGGAGTTTGGAGAGCTCAGCTCATGAATGCAGGAAGCCAGCTCAGGAGCTACCATGGCAAAGAAATGAAACGCATCATGGCTTGGCGAACACAAACTGTCACTCTAGGGGCCACCAGTAACCAACCACTGACCTGGGCTTATTCTGAGCCCTAACTGGAGTGCACAGCATTTATACAGGAGATTTGAAGGAGGTATCTCGAGGAGAAGGCCTTGGGGGTGTCAGCTGATGACAAACTCTCCAGGAGCCAGCACTGGTCCCTGGCAGCCCAGCAGGCAGCTGTGTGCTGAGCTGCATCCAGAGCAGGGAGAGCAGCAGCACAGGGAGGGGATTCTGCCCCTCTGCTCTGCTCTGCTCAGACCCCACCTGCAGCACTGCCTCCAGCTCTGGGGCCCCCAGCACAAGAAGGACCTGGAGCTGCTGGAGAGGGTCCAGAGGAGGTCACCAAGATGATCAGAGGGCTGGAGAACCTCCCCTGTGGGGACAGGCTGGGAGAGTTGGAGCTGTTCACCCTGGAGAAGAGAAGGCTTCAGGAAGACCTTAGAGCAGCCTTCCAGTACCTGAAGGGGCTACCAAAGAGCTGGGGAGGGACTTCTGAGAAGGGCTGGGAGTGACAGGATGAGGGACTTTGAGCTGGAAGAGGGGAGATTGAGACTGGAGATGAGGAAGAAATTCTTGAGAGTGAGGGTGGTGAGACACTGGAACAAGTTGCCCAGGGAGCTTGTGCCTCCAGCAGAGATAAATCTCTGCAGCTCCTGTGCAATGCCATCCACGCAGTTTCATGTCATTTCCCACAGAACCAAAGTGTTTTTAAGAAGACAAAACACAGGAAATTACCCTGCAAAACTCTGCAAACTCATAAACACATCTGAGAGACAATCCTGGAAACACACTTGCTGCTTGGCAGAGAGCAGAGCATGCAAATCACAATCACAGAATGCATCCAGTTGGAAAGGACCTCCCAAGGCCATCTTGTCCAACACCCCTTCAGTCAGCAGGGACACCTCCAATTAGAGCAGGTTGCTCAGGGCCATATCAAGTTTGGTCTTGAATGTCTCCAGGAATGGGACCTCAACCACCTTCCTGGGCAACCTGTTCCAGTATCTCTCCACCCTCACTGTGCAGAATGTCCTCCTGATGTCCAACCTAAACCTGCCCTGCTCCAGTTTCAAACCATTGCCTCTCATCCTATCCCCACAGGCCCTTCTGAACAGTCCCTCCCCAGACTTCCTGTAGGTCCCCTTCAGATACTGAAATGCACTTCTAAGGTCTCCCCAGAGCTTTCTTTTCTCCAGGCTGAACAGCCCCAGCTTCCTCAGCCTGTGATGTTCTCCAGCCCCCTGATCATCTTTGTGGCTTCCTCTGGACCCTCTCCATCAGGTCCATGTCCTTCTGTGTTAAGGCCCCCACAGCTGGCCCCAGCCCTGCAGGTGAGGTCTCCCCAGAGCAGAGCAGAGGGGCAGGATCTCCTCTCTCCATCTCTGACCACACTGCTTTGGATGCAGCCCAGGCTGCCCTTGGCCTTCTGTGCTGCCAGTGCCCATTGCTGGCTCCTGTCCAGCTTCTCCCCCACCAGCACCCCCAAGTCCTTCTCTGCAGGGCTGCTCTCAATCTCATCAGCCCCCAGCCTGGATTGGTAGCAAGGATTGCCCCAACCCAGTTGCTGGACCTTGCACTTTGCCTTGCTGAACCTTTCCAGTTCAGGCTGCTTCTCCAGCCTGTCCAGATCACACTTGTAGTCATCAGAAATAGTTAATTTCTAAAAGAACTGTGGACTTCCTGACTTCACCTGGTTGCAGAAAGTCAGGCAGGAAAGATCCGAAATAGATGAATTCTTCCTCCTATTTTCCTCCATATTCAGGTTATGAATTGGATACAGCAGAGTAAAGTTCAATTCCTCAGCCTTGGAAAACCCCACAAAAATGGAACATGGAGGGCTCCAATGGGTGCTTAAAAACACCTAAATAACCACCAAAGCTTCATCCTAAATCAAAGAAACCTTCCTGACAACAGTAATAATAATCACAGAATCCTAGAATGTTTTGGATTGGAAGAGACCTCCAAATGTCATCCAGCCCTGCACTGAACAAGGACATCCTCCACTAGATCAGGTTACCCAGAGCCTGTTCGAGCCTAACCTTGTTTAAAGGATGAGGCCTCAGCCACCTCCCTGGGCAACCTGTTGCAGTGTTCTAGCAGCCTCATGGTGCAGAACTTGTTCCTCACATCCAAGTTAAATCTGCTCTGCTCTCATTTCTAACTGTTGCCTCTCATCCTGTCACTGCACCCTTTGGGAACAGCCTTCTTGTAGCCCCTTCAGGTACTGGAAGGCTGCTGTTAGGTCCCCCCAGAGTCTTCTCCTCCCCAGGCTGAACAACCCCAGCTCCCTCAGCCTGACCTCATAGCAGAGCTGCTTTAGCTCCCTGATCATTTCATGGGATGCAACAGAAACTGGACAAACTTGCTGTGGCAGGAGAAGTATCCCAGACAGCGATCTCAGTGGCTGAAGCTGACCTGCTGGTAACATGCTCTGTACGAGCTGTGGTTTGTGTTACATTTCCTAACAGGAAAGAAAGTCAGCGGAGAGAAGTCTGTGCAAGAAAGCAGCTCCCAGAGCCAGACAGACTCCCTCTAGCCTGGCTGTGGCCATCCCATCTGACTGTGACCACCTTGTGCTATGCAGAGCACAGACTGCTCCAGCTGGGCTGCCTGTCAGCAGCATCAGCAAGTCAAAGATGCCACCCCTGACTTTGCCAGTACTGAGCAAGGGGAGATGATGCCATTTCCACCTGCACAAAATACAGCTTTTCTAAACTGGAGGAGCTGGGAAGAGAGAGGTAAGGAGGAAATTTGAATGTCCTCCTTCAGTTAGGATAGGTTCTGGAACTGTTTGCAAGCCAGAAGTTCTCTGCAGCTCAGCCTAGGTGTTGGTTCTGTGCTCCCAAGCAAAAGCAGAATTCTAAACTGCTTCTAACCCAAGGTCACCCAGCTTAAGGTGCCAGTGGAGACAGGAGCCTGGAGTGTGGGGACTGGTAGCTACACTGACAATCCAAGGAGCCAAGTAAACACAGGCACAGGAACGTGCTTGCTCCATGGCCTGTGTGTGGGAGAGACTTGACAAGCATAGTGGGGAGGACAACACGTGGCTGGTTCCTTCTTCGTGCACAGCTCTTGTCAGAGACACGAGTCAAAACTTTGCAGCCCCCCAGAGCAGGCCCCTGCTCCTCTAACCATATCCTTTCTCCTCTTAAAAGTGTGGAGTTATCCCTGCAGATGAACACACCTCCCATTTTGCTCCCTCTTGGGAACATCTTTTTAAAACAAAGAGCTTTCCCTCTCTTTTCTACGCACAGAGGATCAGCTCTTGAAAATGGAGAAGACTCTCAGATTTCATAAAAACTGCTCCCCTTCGTCTTCACAGTTCTAAGAAGTCTGAAATGCCCAGGGAGGTGGTCGAGTCACAAACTCCAGAGGGGTTTAAAGGTTGTTTGGATGTGGTGCTTGGGAATATGGTTGAGGGGTGAGCTTTACAGAGTAGGGTTAATGGTTGGATTTGATGATCCCAGGGGTCTCTTCCAACCTGAATGATGCTATGAACATATTTCAAAGCTTTTAAATTGGGCTTTTTGCTTGTTTTACTTATTCTGCTTTCATCTTTCCATTTGTTGAAAGATCAGATCTCCTCTTGTACAATTTGCTCTTCAAGAGAAGAAGGGAAAAGAGTAAGATCCCAACATGGGCTCAGTGCTCTTATCCTACCAGGCATAGCCATAGGATGGTAAATGAAGATGTCTGGTAGAAACACAGCTCTGTAAGCAGGCAGGACTTGTTTTGTCACAAAGAAACATTCCAGGGAAATACTGAAGGGAGGCACTGAGATGTCTCCCAGGTTATTAGCAGCTGCCATTAAGCTGCCACATAAATGAGAGTGCAGGCTATGAAACCCAGTTCTGGAACTAGTGCTCCTGCAGTAAACACCAATTCAGACACCTTGATAATAGGTTCTCCACCTGCAAAGCCCAGACAGCTTGGAGCTGGCAGCACTCCTCACACTCTGTTCTCCACATTCAGACAATCACAGAATGGCAGGGGTTGGAAGGCAACTCTGCAGATCATCCAGTCCAACCCCCCTGTCAGAGCAAGGTCACCCAAAGTAAATCCCCCAGGAACACATCCAGGTAGGTTTTGAATGACTCCCAAGAAAGAGACTCCACAACTCTGGATTGTTTCCACTGTCCCTTGTCCTGTCACTGGACACCACTGAGAAGGAACCTGGCTCCATCCTCCTGAAACTTGGCCTTTAGACATTTCTAAGCATTAATGAGATCCCCTCTCAGCCTCCTTCCAGCTAATCAGCCCCAGCTCTCTTAGCCTCCCCTCATCAGACTGATGTTCCAGGCCCCTCAGCATCTTAATGGCTCTCTCCTGGACTCCTTCCACTAGTTCCTTGTCCTTCTCTCAACCTGCTGACCACACTCTTCTTCATGAATCCCAGGATGCCAATGGCTGCCTTGGATGCAAGGGCAGATGGCTAGCTTGCGGTGAGCCTCCCAGGTGCTTCTCCCCAGAGCTGCTCCCCAGTAGGCCACCCCTCCCCTCTACTGGTGCAGGGATTATTCTTCCCCAGCTGCAGGGGTCTGTGCTTGTCCTGGTTGAAATTCACAGGGTTCTGCTTTCCCCAAGACTCCAGCCTGTCCAGATCTGGCTGGCTGCACAGACTGACCGGGAGTCAGCCACCCCTCCCAGTTTGCTATCACCACCAAACTGGCTGAGGGACCATTCTGTCCCTGTTCTTCATATTCAGGCACCTTTAAACTCATATTTCAAAAGTCATCTAGATTTTATAATCAGATATAAGATAGGCCTGCAATGAGAACTGCAGATTCCAGACAGACTGACTTTCAAACCTTAATCATAAATTCTGTTCTTTTAAGACAGAAATTTAGCAGCTGCCTGAGTCGAAGAGTTGCCAAAGCTCATCATACACTTCCTTGGTAGTATTATTGCAGCCTGAAGCTTCCCTAGCTGTTTGCAGCTCTGCTTGCGACACAGGTAACACAGCTGCAAAGTCAAACCAGTGAGGCACAGCTATGCAGGCAGCGCTGAGCTGACTGAAGCCCAGGACAAAGCACTGCAGCCCATACAAGGAGATGGGGTTCAGCTCTCCAGGTCCTACAGCACTGCTCCAGGAGAGCAACAATGGCATCCTGGCTTGGATCAGAAGCAGGGTGGGCAGCAGGGACAGGAGGTGACCCTCCCCCTGTGCTCAGCACTGGGGAGGCCACACCTCGAGTGCTGTGTTCAGCTCTGGGCTCTCACTGCAGGAAGGACATTGAGGGGCTGGAGCCTGTGCAGAGCAGGGCAGTGAGGCTGGAGAAGGGCCTGGAGCCCCTGGGCTACAGGAGGGGCTGAGGGAGCTGGGGGTGTTGAGGCTGGAGAAGAGGAGGCTGAGGGAGACCTCATTGCTCTCTACAGCTCCCTGAAGGGAGGTTGGAGTGAGGAGGGAGCAGCCTCTGCTCCTTGGTGGCAAGGGACAGGAGCAGAGGAAATGGTTCCAAGCTGCAACAGGGGAGGCTCAGGCTGGATCTCAGGAAATATTTCTGCACTGGAAGGGCTCTCAGACATTGGAATGTTCTGCCCAGGGCAGTGCTGGAGTCACCATCCCTGGGGTGTTTCTAAGTGATGTTATAATTACTGAGATCTGCAGAGATGCTGGAAATGCAAAGCAGAGCAGGGGTCTGTGTGGGAAGAATAGCTGAAAGCAGAGTCTGTGACCAGGGAGCTCTGGGCTTTGGCAGCCCAAACACAGTCAGGTATTCTCCTGCTTCACATTTCCAAGGGAGCTCAAGGTGCAGGCAGCAGGGGATGCTGCTAGGTCAGTTGTATCTTCAAGGCCTGAAGGACCTTGAGTGCCTTCTCGTATCATAGAATCCCAAGATCCTAAGATCTTCCAGGTCCAACCCCCTCCCATGGGCAGGGACGTCCCACCAGCCCAGGCTGCTCAAGGCCTCATCCAGCCTGGCAAGGGAGGGGGCACCACAACCTCCCTGGGCAACTTGTTCCAGGGTCTCCCCACCCTTACTCTCAAGAATTTCCTCATCCCCATTCTCAATCTCTGATCTTCCAGTTCAAAGCCATTGTCCCTCATCCTGTCACCACAAGCCCTCCACCAAGGAAACTCAAACATCCCACTGCAGATAGGGGCTCAAGCACACAGAAGCATGTTGCAACTCTCAACACATCAGCAACATTACAATCAGTTTCATGACTGGATCAACAGCTCAACAGAATCTGTTCTTTGGAATTAAAGTGGTGCTAAGCCAACCCAGCTGTCAGCTGACACAAATAGAGGTCCTCTCCATCATCACAGAACACCCCAAACCAAACAGAACACCATCTTGCAGCTCATTGAATTACTGGTGTGCTACATCAGCACAGGGCTGAGCTTTGGTTGTCAGTCAGTACCAGTGGGCTAGATGAGCAAGGGAAGAAGGGAGGCAAGGATCACTAGTGTCAATACACCAGCTGCATCACACAACCACAGACCTGCTGAGCCTGGAAGAAACCTCTGAGATCACCAACTCCAATCACTCCCCCCGAGCTCACAGCCCCACCCCTGCTGCTGAGCCACTGCCACTGCTCCATGTCCCTCAGCACCACATCCATGCAGCTGTGAAACCCCTCCAGGGATGGGGACTGCAGCACCTCCCTGGGCAGCCTGGGACAGTGCCTGAGAACCCTTGCTGGGAAGAGATTGTTCCTAATCTCCAACCTGAACCTCCCCTGGCACAGCTTGAGGCTGCTTCCTCTTGTCCTGGCACTTGTTGCATGTGAGAAGACACCAATCCCCACCTCACTGCAACCTCCCTTCTGGGAGCTGTAGAAAGCTATGAGGTCTCCCTTCAGCCTCCTCCAGACTAAACAACCCCAGCTCCCTCAGCTCCCTCATACAACTTGTCCTCAAGGCCCTTCATCAGCTTCGCTACCCTTCTCTGGACCCACTCCAGCACCCCAATGCACGATGAAACATGAGGTATTCCATGGATCTATTTCATCCTGTACATGTTTGGCATATTACAAACAGATCCAATGTATTATTTGGAGAGTGTGCCATAACTGGTCCTTGAAGGAACCTGACAGCTCAGACTGCTGCTTCCTACCCTGCTCGAGTGTGTGATGCAATCCTGGCAGCACAGTGCTGCTGAATTCAGGAAGTTCTTTTGGCCTCCTTCCACAAGTTAAAGGACCAGCTTCTACCTGGGAGAGCCAGATGCCCCTTCAACTAATGCCTACTGGAAGAGCCAGCTGCCTTTCAACTAATTCCTACTGGAAGAGCCAGCTGCCATTCGACTGCTCTCTGTCTCCTCTAGATCTCTGCAGCAGTACTGTTGGTCTGCTTGCATATTAGCTGAAGTGTGAATTACTTTTGAGCAACCTCCTGAAATGTTTGTTAATCTGAAACAAAACTCTCTTCCTCTATTAATTTCACTCTGAAAACCAGAATGTTTACACAGCTCTAGATTAACCAATAAAATTTCAGGTCTGGTGAAACACCTCACAAATTCCAAGCATTTCTAGACAAAAGAACCAAATCAAGTGCTTAGAAGGAATAAACAGATTTAGGGTTAGTCTCCCTCTCCTTCCCTAACCAAGGCCATAAAATGCAGTCTACGAGACACCTGCTCAGCAGCTGACCAGCTCTAGAGCTTCCCAAGCTTGCAGGTTTTCCCCCCTTTGACTTGGAAGTTCTTGCAGGTCACATCTTCCAACAGAAAGCTGGGCAGGTAATACCCAACAGAACAAAACAGCAGGCTCAGGTCAGGGAACATGTTCAGCAAGCCCACAGGATCCAGACCAGAAGCACAGTGGACTACAAGAGCTCAGGCAGGTTGACAGAAGAGGGGTGGAACCCACTTGGGTACCTACCAGTCCTAGAAAAGTGTTTCACAGCAGGTTCTGAAGGCAAGGCTCTTTCTGAAGTCATGCAACACCCAGGACTAAGAGAGACCTGGACTTGGGTCTTGGAAGGGCAGAAGGCCCTGACTACTGCTCAGCCATCAGCCATCCAAACTCCAACAAGGGAAGGATAGCAGGGCTGCAGGTAACCCCCGTGGCATATCTCTTGCTGTCTAAGCCTGGGCAGCCTGTCACTAGCATGCCCTGTTTTTCACACGGGGAGGGGGACACAGCAGAAGAGGAGCTAGAAGACACAGAATCAGACTAGCATCAGATGGCTAATTATGTTCAGTGACTGCTTCACAGAGCTCCAGCTTCAGCCACTGATTTCACTTTATGTTTGCACCTGACAACAGAGACTTTTTTGGTTTTACTGCTTGGTTCCTCAGTGTCTGTCACAGCTTGCAGATGCTTCTGCAGGACCAAGTCAGCACCAGATGCCATGAGACTGCAGGAATTCAGGCAGATTTTAGGAAATAAAAGCAGAACAGCTTTACAGAGACACTCTGTTAACTTTAGATAGAGGAAATACAACCCTGATTTGTGAATTAAAAGGGAAAAAAAAAGATACAAAGATTTTTTTTTTGTCAGAGAAAATACAAAGTGAAGCTGAAAAATAGTAAAAAAGTACAATTGGTGCCACTAATCTGCGGCACAAATATCACGTCCTAAAATTTGTCTTAAAAAACAGAGACCAAAGCTGTATGAAATCTGCCCTAGGTCTGTGATCAGAATTGATGTGAAGTTTTCATGTCCAAACAGCCATTTCTGCATGCAGACTATGTCCTGCACAACAGAAAAACACAGCCCAAAGCCCAACCACACACTGCTCCTGGCTAGCTCCCTTCTGACAAGCAGAATGCTTGGTGTGATTTGTGAGCTCAGTCTGGATCTGCTTTTTGCATCACATACAATCACAGACTGTTGGGGGTCAGAAGGGACCTCTGGAGATCATCCAGTCCAACCCCTCTGACAGAGAAGGATCACCCACAGCAAGTCACACAGGAACACATCCAGATGGGTTTTGAAAGTCTCCAGAGAAGAAGACTCCCCAGCCTCTCTGGGTAGCCTGCTCCAGGGCTCCAGCACCCTCACAGTAAAGAAGTCTTTCCTCATGTTCACACATACAGACATACACAAACTTACGAAAAAAAGAATGAAAAACAGGGGGAAAGGGAAAAAGATTGAAAACCTCAGCAGCCTATCTTAGCACCAGCATAACCACTCCAGCTATTAGATGGCATGAATCCAAGCACAAGCACATTCAACTTGTACCACCTTCTCTACACATCTAACATACTTCCAAGGGCAAGCTGCAAGGCCACAGCTCCTGGCTCTGCTAAACAATTCAAGCTCCAGCAAATATTTGATGCAATCCTTGGTCAGCAAACATCTCAACCTGCCTTCTTAAGGTGCCACATAAGAGGCCAGAACAAAGCTTATTAGCAGCAGCCACCTTCCTAATGATTGTTTGGTGAATGCTATGATCATTAAGTTCCCAGGACACCTCCCACTTAACCCCCACAAAGGAGTGGTGCTGCTATGTGGGGTGCCAGAAACCTGGCAAACGAAATCAGAGTGGATTCCTGTGAATGGAAGTGAGAAGCTAAGCTCAGCCAGGGGGCAGCACCATTACCAAACATTGTATGAGACATGCACAACGAGACTCACAGCACTGAGTGATCTTCTGGATGTTGGAAGTGATGCGCTGGGCCAGCTGGTTGGGATCCCCATGGCTCACACTGTACGACATGGCTGAGAAGGTTCACCTGCAACGGCATCCACGATGGCAACAGGGCAGACGGGCTCCAGCTGTCTAGAAAACCTAACCCCCCTCCCCAGAAAGCAGAGTTAGGGCTTGGTCATTGCTTTATGGTCTTCATCACCTTAATAAACAGCCAGGCAAAGATGAAAGCAAGCTCCATACACTGCAGTGTAACCTCTTCACAAAAGCAGCATCTCAAAGAGGGAATTTCAGGGGGTATTAAATAAGAATTAAAAAGTATTAAATAAGAACAGCACACACTTCTGGAATCTCTGACAACTCTTACGAGTGAGATTCATGTTAATAAACACAGGCTATCTGCAACATCACAGGAGCTATGTCCTTTTCTCAGCCTGTTACTCATTTCCCTCACTGTAGAGCAGAAAAATCTTGCACCTTCCTTTGGGTCAGATCAGAAGACAGCTGCAGCTTTCACCTGTCAGTGCCCAAACCCCTGATGAATTACAGCCCCCCAAAATTCCAAGGGTTATTGCCATCCATGTACCACCCATCCACCAACACAACTACAGCAGAAACCCTAGCAGATGCCACAAGATATCAGTGCGGGAGGCACCCAGTTCTGCCCGAACAGCTCTCAGTTATGCCAGCATCAGTTCTGCTGCAGAACCATAGAACTGCTGAGGCTGTAAGAAACCTCTGAGATCACTGTCTCACAATCCCACCACTGCTGCTAAGCCACTGCCACTAAACCACCTCCCTCACCACCATATCCACACATCCTTTAAACCCCTCCGGGGATGGGGACTGCAGCACCTCCCTGGGCAGCCTGGGACAGTGCCTGAGAACCCTTGCTGGGAAGAGAGTGTTCCTAATCTCTAATCTGAACCTTCTCTGGCACAGCTTGAGGCTGTTTCCTCTTGTCCTGTCCCTTGCTGCATGTGAGAAGAGACCAACCCCCACCTCACTGCAAACTCCTTTCAGGTAGCTGTAGAGGGCAGCAAGGTTCCTCAGGCTCCTCTTCTGAAGGCTAAACAGCCCCAGTTCCTTCAGCTGCACCCCCAGTTTCATCTGAATTATCTGAATTGTCCCTTTATCCTGTTTCAGCTGCTGGCTCTCTCAACATGAACTCACACAAATACAGTTTTAAGGGTGTTTTTTTTCACCCAGAACTATCAAAGCTTATCCAAAAAAAGTCTAAATCCAACCACACAAACACTCACAAGCACACTTGCCCTGAAAGCACACAAACATGTTGTGTGCTATCTACCTCTCAGGGGGGGGTCTGCTTTACATCCCTACAGATCAAGTTTCAGCACAAGCTCAAAGATCCTCTAAATCTAAGTTAACAGGACACAGGTACCAAGCACCCCTGGCCACTCACCTGCTCTGAAGTCAGAGTGCAGACCAGTCAAGCAGATCTGCAGCCAGTACAGCCCCACAACTTCTTCCAGGCTGTGCTTAGTCTTAACATCTCCTTTCCAACCTCCTGCACATCACCTTCACATCTTCAACATCTTACCCTCACCAGTTTCCCACAGTTCCAACAGGGCCCAACCCACACCATGTGCCTCCAAGCAACAGAAACATAGAAAACAGAATCCATCCAGTTGGAAGAGACCTCCAAGCTCATCCAGTCCAACCCTCAATCCAGCACTGCAGGGTCAACACTAAACCATGTCTCCAAACACCAGGTCCATGCTGCTGAAACACCCCCAGGGATGCTGACTCCAGCACTGCCCTGGGCAGAACATTTCAATGTTTGAGAACCCTTTCCATGAAGAAATACTTGCTAGCATACAGCCTGAGCCTCCCCTGGGGCAGCTTGGAACCACTTCCTCTGCTCCCATCTCTTGCCACCAAGGAGCAGAGGCTGCTCCCTCCTCACTCCAACCTCCCTTCAGGGAGCTGCAGAGAGCAATGAGGTCTCCCTCAGCCTCCTCTTCTCCAGCCTCAACACTCCCAGCTCCCTCAGCCCCTCCTCTAGCCCAGGGGCTCCAGGCCCTTCTCCAGCCTTTTTGCCCTTCTCTGGACATGTTCCAGCCCCTCAGTGTCCTTCCTGAAGCTGCCTCTCAGCTTCTGCTTAAGAAACACTGCTAAAATCCAGTTTGAGGGAGAGAAAGCAGATTTAAATATTCAAAGAGGAAAGAAGGAAGTGAAAAAGCCAGCTGCTAGCAAAGTGTGATAGCAGCTGTGCTGCAGTTCACAAACTCAAGTCCTCAGGAACTCTTAAAAAAAAGTCAAATTGCCAAATTCTTTCCCCTTTGGCAGTGCCAGGATCACACAGCACAGCAGCACCCTGCTTCCTTTGTACCCTAACTGCTTTCACCTCTCTGTGATAGGCAATGACCTCCAGTTGAGCTGTCAACTCTGCTCAGATCTATGACACATCCCACCAGGACTTCATCAGGGCTCCAGCTGCAGAGGTCAGGCTCATCCCTGCTGCCTGTGCCAGAGAAACAGCTGCCAAGCCCTGAAGGGCACTGAAGTGGCTGTTCTACCAGGCTTCTAAACCAGGCTTCAGGCTGGCAAGAATCCCCTAGGAGTGGGCAAGCCAGCTGCCAATGAAGCAACAGGGAGTGGATCTGCACTCTTCTAGGTACCTGCTGCACCTCCCTACAGCACAGCTTCCTCTCCTTGCCTGTACCACAGGCAGATCTGTGTCATTCTGGGTCACTGACTGAAGCCAGCCAGCCATTCTAAACCCACTTACCTGCTTCAAGGCTGAGAGAACAACCCTTGCTCTTTTTGGAAACTGCAGGCACTACTGCATGGAATTTCTGTGGTAAGACCAAGCCCATGCAAACTTGATAGCAAATAAGTGGCTCCATGCCTTGGTGTATTAGCTAAGGAAACTATTAGCACAGCAGCAAACAGTGCAGGCAGGAATTCCAGAGAGCTCCCAAAAGGAGGCAGAACTGTGGGCATTGCTTCTTTTCAAAGCTGTGACTAGCTCTAGCCACACTGGTAACCACAGCACCAATGCTGGGTAAAAGTACTTTTTAGTTAAATATTAGATGGAATGTTAAAAGTTAAACATTGGTATGCAGCTGCTGGGAGAAGAGACAGCAAAAGAGCAAAGCACCTGTGCACAAAGCATGCAGAACTGAAACTCCTTCAGGGCTGCTGCTTCTCCCTTCACATTTGCATTTAAACAGCTGCCTATGACCATTCTCAGCAACAGCGTTGCAGTCAGGAGACGCACAAAGGGTATTTCCTCCTGGTCCTGACAAAAGTAGTGACTCACTTCTTTTGTCTTCAACACTTCTAAGTTAACCTTCAGTGTGTCTAAAGGATTTACAGATGTACAGATTGTACAACACATCAGACATGGAGCTTCTCAAGCTGCTGGCTACACAACAAATCATGGGAGGATGTTCCGGGGGCTGACTGAGAAGCCTACAGGCTATATTCAGCTTTTCATCTGCACATGCAGATCTCTCAGTACAATTCTTGGTATCCACACACACTGCAATGGAGATTCACAGTAGTTCTGAAGGCCAGCAGTGTAAATTCACAGCTGGTTTCACTCCACACAAATTCTTCCACCAGCAATGCTGTGCCAGAGCATGTTAACCATGGAGGCTGTGGACAGGGTAAGTTACTAAACTGCAGAACAGATAGAGGGAGAGGTAAGTGGTCAGTCATGAGCTTTGATCACTTCCCAGTCTTCACCACAAACTATCAAGAAAAAGCAAACTGAACAGCACCAAGAGAGGAAAACTCTTGCATTCGTTTAACTTTTTTTTAGACAGGAGGTGTGAACTTATTCCAGCTCTCACACAACAGGGGCACCTGAACCCAACAAACCCCTACTTCTCCCCAGACATCCTTTGCTTGTTAGCTGAGTTACTCACATGCCCCCAAAAATACAGCTGAACCTTTAGGAAGCCAATGGGAGTCCTGCTAATGGCTCTGACAAGGGCAGGCTCTGACCAGATGCCTGCCCCAAGCACTTCCTTCCACACAGAAGTGATAAAAGCACCATCAGGACCCTGAATTTCCCTTCTCACTGCCACAGCACCTCAGCACTGTCATGGTGTGCCTTGGCCCTGCTGTCTGTATCACTTCTGACATGCACAAGGGAAGAAGCTGCTGTGGCTGAGGGAAGCCCACTGCCTTCAGCTGGGACAGAGCTGCACCTGTGGTAGTCTCCAGTTCATCCTGAAGTTCCAGTTGGGTGTGGGCTTTTGATTGTACCTTTTATCTTCCCCTCAACACCTCTGTCTTTGAATGGGAGCAACCTAATGGGAACTTGGCTTGTCAAGCTACTGAGGGAAGCCTGAAAAACTGAGTCTACTAGCAGAAATGAAATCAAGGACCAGGACATTTCAAGAGGGCTGCTGTGGGCAAAGCAAGAGTTTGAAGAATTCAAAGGACTGCTATGGATTTTTCCTAATCTCTGCATGACCTGGTTCCTGCATCACACTTGCACTCCATACCCAAGCAGAAAAGGAACCTTAGCACCAGCTTGTCTTCTAGAAAGGAGTCTCTCAGAGAAAAAGACACTTTGCCTACTTGCAGTCTTATCACTGCCAAGTGCAGACAAGAGAGTGGGAACCCCATAAAAGAGCAGCTGCCCAGTGTCACTCTGAACGGTCTTTCAGGACAAAAGGCTGTGATGTGACAGCACACAGCACATCTTGGATCTCAGCAGCAGCCATCTAAATACCTTGCAGGCTGCAGGCCGCTGCAGTTAAAAAGCACCTGCTCTATTCTGCATATTCTCATTCAGGCACTCTAAGACTTTTCCTTCTATCAATATAGCCTACACAGACTAGGCCCAGTACCCTTCAGCAATAATTGTACCGCTCAAGCAACCTTTTAGCATGACCTAGACACAGATCCTTAACTTTCCAAAAGCAAAATGTACCTGCTGCATTTCACAGAAATGCTTGAAAATGTAAATCTCATCTGAATGAGGATTTTATGCCTTTAAATACCCAGTCCTGGGGCTTTCCTGTTACAGAAACAAAGCTTCTCCCAAACAGCTCCTAGCTGTGACTTCCTTTGCAATCTACTGCCAAAAAAGGGCAACAAGTCCTTCAGGCAGAGTGAAAACACAGGCAAAAAGGACAAACTGCTGAAAGGCTTTGGTGAAAAAAGTATTGCAGCCAGTCACAATTTTAAATACAGACAAATCTATCACAGCAGCAGCCACAATCAGTGAGACTGCTGCAACAAAACATTGCTGCCTATCTCTCTCAGTAGGTTTTATACCCAAAGACTGAGATGAGACAAAGTGCACTTGTGGACTACTTCTGGCACCTGCCAAAGACACCTAAACCACACAAACATCTTTGGACAGCATCTGCTGCTGATTTTAGCAGCATCTTTGCAAGAGGTAAAATTAATCTTAAAAAAAAAAAGGACAAAAAAAACCTCCTGGATAATAAACAGAGTGAGCAGGCTGCATGCTGCAGAGTAAGTGAGCAGGCTGCAGGCTAAACAGGCTGCATGCTGCAGGGTAAGTGAGCAGGCTGCATGCTGCAGAGTAAGTGAGCAGGCTGCAGGCTGAACAGGCTGCATGCTGCAGGGTAAGTGAGCAGGCTGCAGGCTGTAGGGTAAGTGAGCAGGCTGCATGCTGCAGGGTAAGTGAGCAGGCTGCATGCTGCAGGGTAAGTGAGCAGGCTGCAGGCTGTAGGGTAAGTGAGCAGGCTGCATGCTGCAGAGTAAGTGAGCAGGCTGCATGCTGCAGAGTAAGTGAGCAGGCTGCAGGCTGAACAGGCTGCATGCTGCAGGGTAAGTGAGCAGGCTGCATGCTGCAGAGTAAGTGAGCAGGCTGCAGGCTGCAGGGTAAGTGAGCAGGCTGCATGCTGCAGGGTAAGTGAGCAGGCTGCAGCTGCGTAGTGAGCAGGCTGCATGCTGCAGGGTAAGTGAGCAGGCTGCATGCTGCAGAGTAAGTGAGCAGGCTGCATGCTGCAGGGTAAGTGAGCAGGCTGCATGCTGCAGAGTAAGTGAGTAGGCTGCAGGGTAAGTGAGCAGGCTGCATGCTGCAGGGTAAGTGAGCAGGCTGCAGGCTGAGCAGGCTGCAGGCTGCAGGGTAAGGGCTCTGCCACAGCACTTCAGGGATCCTCCCAGCTGAGTCACAGCAGGTGACTGCTGACCTGCCAGCCCCACCTCTGTGCCTGGGAAGATCATGGAACAGATGCTTCTGGAAGCTACCCTGGAACACACGGAGATTTGAGACAGCCAGCATGGCTTCAGCAAGGCCATGTCCTCCTGACCTACCCAGTGGCTTTCTACACCATTGGACAAGGGAAGGGCTACGGATGTCACCTATCGAGGCTTCTGCAAGACCTTTGATGTGGTCCCCAACAACATCCTTCTCTCTGAGTTGGAGAGATGTGGATTTGATGGGTGGACTGTTCAGTGGATAAGAAATTGCCTGGATGACCATATCCAGAGGGGAGTGGTCAATGCCTCAACGTCCAAAACGAGATGGGTGACAAGTGGTGTCCCTCAGGAGTCTGCAACCAATGCCTTTCAGTATCTTCATCAATGACACAGCGACATTTAGGGCATCCTGAAACAGTCTGCAGGTGACACCAAGATGTGTGGTGTGGTCGATGTGCCAGAGGGACCTGGACAAGCCGAAACAGGCCCAAGTGAACCTTATAAGGTTCAACAAGGTGACCTGCAAGGTCCTGCACCTGTGTTGGGACAATCCTTGATATCAGTCCAGGGGATGATGAAATTGAGAGCTGCTCTGCAGAGAAGGTCTTTGAAGCAGCCTGGGCTGCATCCAAAGCAGTGTGGCAAGCAGGTTGAGAGAGGGGATTCTGCCCTCTGCTCACCTCTGCTGAGACCTCACCTGGAGTGCTGTGTCCAGCTCTGGAGCCCTCAACCCAGGAAGGACATGGACCAGTTGGAGCAAGTTCAAGGGAGGCCATGAAGATGATCAGAGGGCTGGAGCACCTCTGCTATGCAGACAGGCTGGGAGAGTTGGGGCTGTTCAGCCTGAAGAAGAGAAGGCTCCAGGGAGACCTTAGAGCAGCTTTCCAGTCCCTGAAGGGCCTAGAGGAGAGCTGGGAAGGGACTTTGAACAAGGGCTGGGAGTGACAGGACAAGGGACAATGGTTTGAAACTATAGCAGGGGGAGACTGCACCATGAGGGTGGTGGAAAACTAAAACCAGGTTACCCAGAGAACTAAATCTTTCCTGTCTTCTTAAAGGAACTACAGGTTTTCCTTTATGATTTTGTTCAGGTAGACATCAAATTTAAATCTGTATGGGGTACAGAAAAGCAAGCAAGGTTTTATAGATTCATAGAACAGTTTGGGTTGGAAGAGACCTTAAGAACTTTCCAGTTCCAACCCCCTGCCATGGGCAGAGACACCTCACACAAGCCCAGGCCAAGGCCTCATCCAGCCTGGCCATGAACACCTCCAGGGAGGAGGCATCCACAACCTCCCAGGGCAACCTGTTCCAGGGTGTCACCACCCTCACTCTCAAGAATTTCTTCCTCATCTCCAGGCTCAGTCTCCCTTCTCCCAGCTCAAAGCCATTGTCCCTCATCCTGGCACTCCCAGCCCTTCTCAGAAGTCCCTCCCCAGCTCTCCTGGAGCCCCTTCAGGTACTAGAAGGATGCTCTAAGGTCTCCCTGGAGCCTTCTCTTCTCCAGGCTGAAGAGTTCCAGCTCTCCCAGCCTGTCCCCACAGGGGAGGTTCTCCAGCCTCTGATCATGTTCATGGCCTCCTCTGAACCCTCTCCAGCAGCTCCAGGTCCTTCTTGTGCTGTGGGCCCCAAAACCAGAGGCAATGATGCAGGTGGGGTCTCATCAGAGCAGAGGGGCAGAATCCCCTCCCTGTGCTGCTGCTCTCCCTGCTTTGGATGTAGCCCAGCACACAGCTGCCTGCTGGGCTGGCAGAGCTATCTTTGCTCTCACACAGCAACAAGAGAAACGATGTCTAATGGTAATTTTTCTGCTCCACTCTGCCCAGTTCCCCCAGCCTTGCCACATCAGTCACACTGAACCACACCAACAGAAACTTGCATTATCTAGCAGCTAGAAGTAATTCTTGTAAAAGAAAAAATAAATCATTATTAGATGGTGCCAGAGGTTAGTGTTCTATCCATTTTCCCTAGGAATAATTCTTCCAGACAAAGATGTAATCTGAAGTGGTGGCATTTCGAGCTGCCCAGTGTGGAAATTCAAATTCCTGAAGCCTGAAATACTGTTAGGCCGTAATGCATCTGCAGCACTCAGCATCCGTGGCTCAGAAATATGCCTGGCATGGTTTGATTCATCCTCATGAATGTTTGTAGGTGAAGGAAGCACACAGCTTTCATAAGCCTTTGTTCTTGGGAAAAACCTGAAGTAAGGGAATTACTTTTTCTAGGAGTGAACAGAGTGTTCAAAGGCCTAACAATGAAGCAGGAAGAGATAAAGGATGGAGAGAGACTATTTGCAAAGGCCTGCAGGGACAGGACCAGGGGCAATGGTTTGAAATGAGAGATAAACAAATTTTGAGTGGATGTGAGGAACAAGTTCTGCACGAGGAGGCTGCTGGAACACTGCAACAGGTTGCCCAGGGAGGTGGCTGGGACCCCATCCCTGAAGTTATTCAAGGTGAGTCTGGACAGGGCTCTGGGCAACCTGATCTAGTGGAGGATGTCCCTGATGACAGCAGGGGGTTTGGACTGGCTGACCTTTGAGGTTCCTTCCAGCCCTGACCATTCTATGATTCTATGAAAAAGAACTCTGGCTACCAGAACCACTGGGTACAGGAGGGCTGAAAACGGAGCCAAGATGACTAAGTACCAAATTTCTTGTGCTGCTGGTAGACAAAGAACATCTGATGGGAAAACAAAGATGGACTGGAACCACAGGACATCTAGCACACCATGGGTTCTCACCCACATCTCCCTAAGTGTAGTTTGCTCAGTTTGAACCAAATGGTCACATCAAGCTCCCCAAAGGAGACGTCACCTTCACACAAGATCCGATTGTGCTGGATGAGTCTCTCTGAGGTGCTAATGACCCTATATAGCTCATGGTCTCTTTCTTCTCCATGCCCCCAAAAGTTTCACTTCAACATAAGCCACCAAGAATGCTACTTAATAATCTAAGACTACATGAGATGTCTTCATGAAGGGAACACAAATTCAGTGTATAACATTTGGCATCACTTTTTTGTAATTTCAGAATATCTGAACTTCCCCCACCCCTTTTTCTTTCCATTAACATCACTTGCACAAAAGCCCAAGCCGCATGCAGAAGGGCAAAGCAGAAGCCTGGCAAAGCAGAGGCCTGGAAGATGATGGCCAGAGGGGCTCCCTGCCTTGGTCCAGCCTGGTCATCAGAGCAGTGGGTGGCAGCCGCAAGCACATCACTGCTGTCAAGAAGCGTTCTGGGATTTTACCCCTGCACTTCAGTTAAGACTCAGTGCCTTGCATTTCATCTGAAGCAGAGTGAAACCTTTCACTTCCTTCTACAGTTTCTGAAGTGCCCATTTCTGAAGCAGCAGCAAGTGATTCACGGGGAAAGCAGAAAAAATGCAGGGCCAGGGCCCCGCCTGGCCAGGCCCGGGCTCACTGTCACCTCCCTCCGTGCTGCTCAAGTGCTCTGCTCACCTCGGCTCGGCGGGAGCACGGAGGGCGTTTCACTGTGCTGAAGGCAAGGATCCGACCCTGCAATTCGACATCAGCTGCAGCAAAACACCGGCTGTAGGCCCCGAGTTTCTCTTTAAGGCATCAGGGCCAGCGTACACCCCAAAGCCATGGGATCGGGGGTGCCCCGGAGAGGGGTGCAGGGCAATGGGGGTGGTGGTGACGCAGCCGACTGCACCCCTAGCCCACGGACCAGCAACCACCCCCGCCCGCAGCCGCCCCGCTCGCCTCAGACCAGGCACAGGACAGGATAGGGCCGGGCCGGGCTCGGAGAAGGTTCCGACCCCAGTAAAGGCCCACGGGGCGCTGTGGCCCTTCCAACGCTGCTGCCAGGTTGCCGCTGGCCGGTAGCCCCAACACCACCCTGCCCACCCTTCCTGCGGGCAGGCGCTTAAACGTCTCGAGCTCCCCAGCTGAGCTCCGGCCGCTCTTACCCGGCCTGGCGATCCTGCTGCCACCGGGCGCGGCAGAGACGGCAGCGGCAGGCAGGGCAGGGGAGGGGAGGGGAGGGGAGAGGAGGGGAGGGTGACCAGCCTGTGCCCGCTCCCGCCCCATCCCGCCGTGACGGCGGGGGCGTGGGGAGGTGGGGCCGCGGGGAGGTGGGGCCGCGCCGCGGCTCCACCCGGCGGCGTGGGCGGCCAGCGGCAGGGGTGGTGCTGGGCGCCGCCGGCGCTCGGGCGTGCAG
The DNA here is from genome assembly GCF_027791375.1 of Indicator indicator. NCBI lineage: Eukaryota > Metazoa > Chordata > Aves > Piciformes > Indicatoridae > Indicator > Indicator indicator. The sequence continues at coordinate 3,241,818 of NC_072036.1, forward strand.
ATGGCAGCACTCAACTGAGGGGCTGCGGACGCCGAGACTTCCCGCCGCTCGCCCCGGGAGCCGCAGCCCTGTGCGGTTGTCAAAATGGGAGTTGTGTGGAGTGCAATTTAGGGTAAACGGTCAATGGTCTCAGGGGAAAAGATGAGTAAGGGACCAATGTTACAGAGCGAAATGTGATGTTCCTAGAACAATGTCCTGCGCTTGAAGCACTGCCTTCAGCTTCAGTCACTTTGTCTCTAAGTGAGAAAGGACACTCAGAAGAAAGTGCATGGGAAATCAAAGCCATGTTTAGAGGAGCCTTTGAACGAAGAGACTTAGGCTTGAGAAGCATACTCAGGAGAACTTTATGAAGTTCAACAAGGCTAGGTGCAAGGTCCTACATCTGGGTCGGGGCAATCCTCGCTACCAATCCGGGCTGGGGGATGATGAGATTGACAGCAACCCTGCAGAGAAGGATTTGGGGGTGCTGGTGGGGGAGAAGCTGGACAGGAGCCAGCAATGGGCACTAGCAGCACAGAAGATCAAGAACAGCCTGGGCTGCATCCAAAGCAGCATGGCCAGAGATGGAGAGAGGGATCCTGTCCCTCTGCTTTGCGAAGACCTTGACTGTACTGCTGTGTCCAGATATGGGACCCCCAGCACAAGAGAGTCATGGACCTGATGAAAAGGGTCCAGAGGAGGCCACAAAGATGATCAGAGGCTGAAGAATCTCCCCTATGGGGACAGGCTGAGGAAGCTGGGGCTATTCAGTCTGGAGAAAAGAAGGTTCTGGGGAGAGCTTAGAACTGCATTTCAATCTCTGAAGGGGACCTACAGGAAGTCTGGGGAGGGACTGTTCAGAAGGGCCTGTGGGGATAGGATGAGGGGCAATGGTTTGAAACTGGAGCAGGGCAGAGTTAGGTTGGACATCAGGAGGATGTTGTGCACCGTGAGGGTGGGGAGATACTGGAACAGGTTGCCCAGGGAGGTGGTTGAATCCCCATCCCTGGGGTGTTTAAAAGACACAGAGGTTGAAATTAGGTTATATATTAGGAAATACTAGCTTTGGGTGGAGATTAGGAAAAATTTCTTTGCTGCAGGAGTGACCAGGGATTGGAAGAGGCTGCCCAGGAAGGTGGTGGGGTCCCCATCCCTAGAAGTGTTAAGAATGTGTGGCCACGGCACTTGGAGCCATGATTTGGTGGGTATGTTGGTGTTGGGTTGCTGGTTGGACTGGATGATCTCAGAGGTCTTTTCCATCCCAAACAGTTATCTGATTCTCTGATGTCTGCAAGGGTTGGATGTTAATGCAGCCCAGCACAGTGTGATTTTACAAGAAGCACACCTTCCTCCTGGCCCCGTATCTGACTCTGCCCCACCTTCCTGACTGCATTCCTGCCACTGCATTCCTCTTGCTCCTGCTCTGGCACCTACCCAGCAGGCACACAGGCCCAGCAGGGTGGGTAGCACAAGTGCCAGGGCTGCCAGTGACACAGTTTGAGGCACTCATTTCCCTGCAGCTTGCCCTGCCTGTGTGGTGCGTGATGGAATGAAGGGGGAGCAGCCTAGCCTGACCTCGTGTTCCTGAGGAGTGTTCTATCCCCAAGACAGTGTTTAAGTGCTGTGTAATTTACCTATGGACAGTTTCAACTCCTTGCTGCCACACTGCACTTGTGCCCCTCTGACTTCAGATAGGAAAAGCACCATGCTGGTGTTTGGTAGTGATGGCAAACTGCCTGGCAGAGCCTCCTGAGCAGCTGCTGCTGCTGTCCTGCACCACCAGAAAGGATTTCTGTGATGGTTGTTGTCATCTGCAGTTCCTAATTTAACAGAAATTTCTGCTTCAGACCCTGCAATCAGATCAGGATCCTATTCCCCCCAGTGCTGTACCACTGGTGGCAGTTCCCATCCTGAACAAGCTTCTGGGTAACCTGTACTGCAGAGTGGCTGCAGACCCTGATGGTTTGAAACATAAACCTGTATTGACCACCAGCCTGCAATTTAGACTGCTACTGACTGCATGCAGCAGTAGTTAGCATGGTGGGATATGTATCAAACAGAGAAAATCCTGTTCCAAATACTGATAAGTTTAGGCTCTGATAAGTTTAGGGGAAGTTTAGGCTCGAGGTGAGGAGAAAGTTCTTCACGGAGAGAGCTGTTAGAATGTGCTGCCCAGGGAGGTGGTGGAGTCACCATCCCTGAAGGTGTTCAAGAGGGGACTGGATGTGGCACTTTTGACATGGTTTAGTAGTCATGAGGTCTTGGGTGACAGGTTGGACTTTGATGATCCTTGAGGTCTTTTCCAACCTTATTGATTCTGTGATTCTGTGATAATGTTACCTAAAAAAACAACTTCTGTACAAATCTTGCTTTGCCTTTCTGTTTTATTTTCAATGCCTATATTAGGTTTTCACCCACACTAGTGCTGGCATTGTTATTTCAGTTAAGTTGTACCTGCAAAATACAAGATACAAAATCTTTCTAACTTTAACAATACCATTTTTAAATTATAAGGATTTATAAAAGTGTCGCAGAGACCCCCCAACAGCCACCTGAAAGTGTGGATTTATTGTAATTACTTGGCATTCCTTCCAACAATTAAATCATAGAATGTTAGGGGTTGGAAGGGACCTCTGGAGATCATCCAGACCAATCCCCTTGCCAGAGCAGGGTCACCCAGGGCAGGTCACACAGGAACACATCCAGGTGGGTCTGGAAAGTCTCCAGAGAAGGAGACTCCACAACCTCTCTGGGCAGCCTGCTCCAGGGCTCCAGCACCCTCACACCAAAGAAGTTTCTCCTCACGTTGAGGTGGAACTTCCTGGGTTCCAGTTTGTGTCCACTGTTCCCTGTCCTATCCCAGGACACCACTGAGCAGAGCCTGGTCCCTTCTTGTCCCCCACCCCTCAGATATTTGTAACCATTGATCAGATCTCCTCTCAGCCTACTCTTTTCCAGTCTAAGTCACAGGTTTCGATGTCAGTTGGGAATCATAGACTCACACAGAATTACACAATCACTGTGTCTGGAAAAGACTTTCAAGATTATTAAGTCCAACCACTATTGAATTCTGCCTAGGGCCACTACTGCATCATATCCTTGGGCACCATATCCAGCTAGCTTTTAAATACATCCAAGGATGGGGATTGAATCACCTCCCTGGACAGCTTCTTAGGCTTGTTAGAGAGAGAGAACCCACAAGTGCACTCCCTCCCTCCCTTCTGAAGGGACAACCTCCCACTTAGAGTACCCAGGATATAGACACTCACCAAAGGTCAGTGCGGGCTCCTTAGACAAGGTTCCAGTAAGGGGAGAGGATCCAACTGCCAGGCTGCTTGCTGTGTGGGCACCAGCTCCCAATGACTCCATAGGGGACTCCACTTAAACCCTGTGCTGAGGGTCTACTGCAGTCAGTTCCTAATTAGATGGAGCGCTGAGTCCTCCAAACAACACAAAAGCAGGGTGAGAGCTTCTGGGTCCAGAGGTGCCAGTTAGTGTATGATGACATCAGTCTGACCTTCATCAGCTCCTGGCAAGTCTTGGCCCTTTGTCAGGCTTTTCTGTTTGTCAGGGCAGCTGTATCTGCTACAGAAGAGCATAACAGGAGATGGCATACTCCGTGCAGAGATATACTAAGAGAGAAAATAAGGAAATCTGCTGACTTTGAGGTTAACAGCTGGCTCTGATAGAGTCCAATAGATCCTCATGTAGCAAATGAGGTCATTGGTAAGCAATCAGTCTTCATTATTCTGCAGCTCCTCCTCACTTCACAATTCATAATTACCTTAGTTGCTTTTTGAAGCCATGGAGAAGAGAAAAGGGAACAGATAAAGGGATTGCGACAGAATTTGGCTACGTAAACCAAACAGACTGACTTCAAGAAAGAACTCTTGAAGGCACAGGAACAGGCTGTGCCCATGTGCCGGAAGAGGAGCCGATGAGGGAGACAACTGGACTGGATGAGCAAGGAGCTTCTAAAGGAGTTAAGGGAAAAAAGAGGGTGTATCACCTTTGGAAAAAAGGGAAGGTATCCCAGGATGAGTTTAAGGACATTGCTAAGTCTTGTAGGAAAAAAATTAGAGAGGCAAAAGCCCATTTAGAACTTAGACTGGCCACTGCCGTAAAGGAGAATAAAAAATATTTCTACAAATACATTAATGGCAAAAGAAGAGGCAAGGGCAACCTCCACTCCTTATTGGATGTGGAGGGGAATATAGTAACAAAAGATGAGGAAAAGGCAGAGGTACTTAACACCTTCTTTGCCTCAGTCTTCAATAGTGGGACAGGCTGTCTGCAGGACAACTGGCCTCCTGAACTGGCAGATGGAGTCAGGGACCAGTATAGTCCCTCTGTAATCCAGGAGGAAGCAGTAAGGGACCTGCTGAGCCACTTGGATCCTCACAAGTCCATGGGACCTGATGGGATCCATCCTAGGGTGCTGAGAGAGCTGGCAGATGAGCTGGCCAAGCCTCTCTCCATCATTTATCAGCAGTTCTGGCTCACAGGTGAGGTCTCTGATGACTGGAGGCTGGCCAGTGTGATGCCCATCCACAAAAAGGGCCTGAAAGAGGAACCAGGAAATTCCAGACCTGTCAGCCTGACCTCAGTGCCAGGCAAGGTTATGGAACAGATCATCCTGAGCACAATCACACAGAACCTGCAAGATGGTCAAGGGATCAGGCCCAGCCAGCAGGATTCAGGAGGGGCAGGTCCTGCCTGACCAACCTGACCTGCTTTTATGATCAGGTTAGCACCTGGTGAATGCAGGGAAGGCTGTGGATGAAGTCTGCCTGGACTTCAGCAAAGCCTTTGACACTGTCTGCCACAAGAAGCTCCTGGCAAAGCTGGCAGCTCATGGTTTGGACAGATTCACTCTGAAATGGGTCAAGAACTGGCTGGAGGGCCAGGCCCAGAGAGTGGTGGTGAATGGTGCCACTGCCAGCTGGCAGCCAGGCACCAGTGGTGTCCCCCAGGGATCAGTGCTGGGCCCCATCCTGTTCAATCTCTTTATTGATGATGTGGATGAAGGAATTGAGTCCATCATCAGTAAGTTTGCAGATGACACCAAGCTAGGAGCAGGAGTGGATCTGTTGGAGGGTAGGAGGGCTCTGCAGAGGGACCTGGACAGGCTGGATGGGTGGGCAGAGGCCAATGGGATGAGATTTAACAAGGCTAAGGGCAGAGTTCTACACTTTGGCCACAACAACCCCAAGCAGTGCTACAGGCTGGGGACAGAGTGGCTGGAGAGCAGCCAGGCAGAGAGGGACCTGGGGGTGCTGGGTGACAGCAGCTGAACAGGAGCCAGCAGTATGCCCAGGTGGCCAGGAAGGCCAATGGCATCCTGGCCTGCATCAGGAATAGTGTGGCCAGCAGGACAAGGGAGGTTATTCTTGCCCTGTACTCAGTACTGGTCAGGCTACACCTTGAGTATTGTGTCCAGTTCTGGGCTCCTCAGTTCAGGAGAGATGTTGAGGGACTGGAACATGTCCAGAGAAGGGCAACAAAGCTGGGGAGGGGCTTGGAACACAAACCCTATGAGGAGAGGCTGAGGGAGCTGGGGGTGTTTAGCCTGGAGAAGAGAAGGCTCAGGGGTGACCTCATTGCTGTCTACAACTACCTGAAGAGAGGTTGTAGCCAGGTGGGGGTTGGGCTCTTCTCCCAGGCAACCAGCACCAGAACAAGAGGACACAGTCTCCAGCTGTGCCAGGGGAGGTCTAGGCTGGGTGTTAGGAGGAAGTTCTTCCCAGAGAGAGAGATTGCCCATTGGAATGTGCTGCCCAGGGAGGTGGTGGAGTCACCATCCCTGGAGATGTTCAAGAGGAGCCTGGATGAGGCACTTAGTGCCATGGTCTGGTTGATTGCTTAGGGTGGGTGAGAGGTTGGACTGGATGATCTTGGAGGTCTCCTCCAACCTGGTTGATTCTATTATTCTATGACATCAAAGGCAAGGGTACAGAAGTGGAGTTCTAAAGATGAGAAAAACAAAATGTCAGAATACAGGCAAAGTGATCCTGGCTGCTCCCAGCTGTAGCAGCTTTCCATTCTCATTGCGGGCATAAGGCTTCATAAATACCTCAGTTTAAAATCACCAATATTTCATGGCCACTCTTTATTCAGGACATCCCTGAAAAGAACACCTGAGCTCACTTTCTCTTCTTCTTCCAAACTTGTGCTTTAACTTTAAAGATTTTAGGTACTGACCTTTTTTCTGACTGAAGTCTTAAGATTATGGACAAAAAATGAACATGAACAAAAACCATGACCATGAGCAAAAAAGGACAAACATCAGAGCTGTTCTTTGGCTTTTTGTTAGGGTGACTCAGTGCTGACTGCAGGTTACTTTCTTTTTTTCTGATAAAATGTTCATATGGGTGAGATAGAAAATAACTCCCTTAGGAATAGTGTTACCATGCAGCTGGCTGCTGAACAGAAGCAGCAACTCAATGGTCTTAAAGGTCTTTTCCACCCAAGACAATTCTGTGGTGCTCTGTTCTGTGATTCTATGTGCTGCAGTGCTCTGAAATCCTTTTCTGAGTACAGGTCTACTGCCTGAGTTGAAAGAGATGTTAGATGAAGCAGGTGAAGAGCAGTCCCTATGGTTGACTCATCCACCTCAAGGGCACTGTTGTGTGTTTGGCCAAATAGCTGTTTTCTGAGAAGCTGCAGTGCACAGGCTCAGCTGCTGTTGAGTCTCTGGAGATTTACCTTATCTGCTCTAAATGTTCTTTCCTCAGATGCTCATGCTAGAAGATGCAGCTAATGGCTCCTGGGACATCACTGACCTTCACCCATGGAGGCCTTCCCTGCCTTGGTCACCCCCAAACCACATCTTTCACTCCAGGAGGTACAGGAGGCACCTCTGGACTTTCCCCATAGCAGTCTCCATTTCTATCCCACAGGACAAGCTGGCTGAAGGGATGGTACAGCAGCCCTCACTCCTTGACAGCCTGGTAGCACTTTGCTGATGCAGTGGAATGGCCTCTTTCAATGTGGATATACCAAGGCAAATATCCCTTGCAAAGCCCTGGGGTTTACTCTCTGGGCAGGACTCAGTTTTTTCAGATGAGCTTTTCAGTACTCAGTGGAAGTTTTCCTGGTGCTCAGATCATCCACTCTCATCACCTGCTAGTCAAGGCACACTCATACCAGTTCCTCAGGGGTCTCCAATAGTAAATGTCTCCAAGCTTGTCTTCTTCACCTGCTCTGCAGTTAGTTCTTCTCAGCAGGGAATCTGTTAGAAGGAAGGCTGAGACTGCATTTTTAATATGAAAAAGAGCTAAAGTCAGCATCAGTTTCCATATCACACAACAACCAAGTGGAGAGTCTAGAGTACAAGACTTATGAGGACCATCTGAGAGAACTGGAGTTGTTCAGGCTGGAAAAGAGGGGGCTGATGGGAGACCTCATTACTCTCTACAGCTCCTTGAGAGGAGGTTGCAGTGAGGTGGGGGTTGGGCTCTTTTCCCTAGTCTCAGGACATAGAAGGAGAAGAAATGGCCTCAAGTTGTGCCAGGGGAGAGTTAGGTCTTTTCCAACCCGAATGTTTCTGTGAATCTGTGATTCTGATCCATTATCACCACCCCTAAAAAGATAAACCAATCTCCCCTTGCCCTTCCTGCACACATTACTCCTTGGAATCACTTCACATTTTTTCCTTGTCTTCTCTTCTGGGCCTGGGAAAAGAGATCACCATAAAGAGAAGGCTCAGCTGGTGCCAATGTAGGTCTGTATGCTTTGGAATAAGGAGATGTTTAGGTTGTGTATCAGCTTGGAAAGCAGAAATGCTGTCATCACATAAGAAATGACAGCTGTGCTTAAGAGCTTCCTTCTCTTTATCCTTCCTTCTTCAGGCCAAGCTACTGCACACAGTGTCAGACTGAGCTTTTGCTGAGAGTACTCTGAAGTCCACTCATCCATGGCAAAACCCACCAGTCCCAGGACAGGTGTGGTATCTGATGGGGTTTGATCTGAGGTGAAGACATGCAGAGTCAGTATTTTCTTTTATTGAAACTGCTGCTCATAACCTCTGTGGCTGTTTAGGCTGGGTGCCTCCAAAAAAGAAGCCACAGAGTTGAGACCTCCAGTGCCCAGAGTGTCCAGCCCAGGGGGTGGACACAGGAAAAAATGGATTTCTACTCAGAAATCCTGTACCTTTATAAATCTGGCTGGAAAGTTATTGTCCCTCTCTTTCTTCCCTCTCTGCTCCCATGGGAGAGAGATGCTCTCTTATCCGGTAATGATGGAAGAGTAGCCCAGGCCTCTTTGGCCTGAGTAACTTTTTCTTTCCCTGCACAATCTTGTCCTGTTTAGGCCTAATGCCAGGGTACAAAGGTGTGTGGCAGGCAGTTCAGGCCTGGCCAGACTAGCAATGGGGGATGTGGGGGTTGAAGAAAGAGCCCTGAGGCTTTGGGTGAACCCCAGGTGGGGAGAAGGGAAGTTTTGGGTTTTTGCTCTGGTGTAAAGGAACTTTGCTGTGCTCACCACTATGCCTTGTAGAATTGCTTTTCCATTAAACCTTTCCATCACTACCCAATGCATTTGTGTGAGTGTTATGCTTTTGCCACTTCTGGAGCAATAGAGCAATCTTTCCCACTCTAAACTAGGACAAACTCTAAAACTGAAATTCCACTAAGTCACCTTTGAATCTGAGTCCCTTAAAATAGAACCTGAGGGTTTCAGACCATTATGTTTAAAAGGGCCATCATTAATGCCCTAATGCCCTTGTGCTGCGAGTTCTTTTCTCACACCTTTCAAAAGAGTAAGTCTGGAATCCCTAAATAGAACATTATAGTATGGAAAGGCTGTGGGTTTACCAAGATGACTTGCACTAAGCTGGTGGACCTGAACTTCAAATCTTCCATCACACAGCAATGGTGTGGCCAGCAGGGGTACCAATGGCACTGGTGAGGCCACAGTTTATATCCTGGCTTCAGTTTTGTGCTCCTCACTCCGAGAATGACATTGAGGGGCTGGAACAAGTCTGGAGAAGGACAACAAAGCTGGCAAAAGGTCTGGAGAACAGGGCTGGGGAGGAGCAGCTGAGGGAACTGGGGTTGGTTGGTGTGGAGAAGAGGAGGCTGAGGGAGACCTCATTGCTCTCTACAGCTTCCTAAGAGGAGGCTGCAGTGAGATGGGGGTTGGGCTCTTCTCCCTCCTCTCAGGAGATAGAAGGAGAGGAAATGGCCTGAAATTGTGCCAGGGGAGGGTTAGGTTGAAGATGAGGAAACATTTCTTTGCTGCAAGAGTGGTCAGGGACTGGCACAGGCTGCCCAGGGAGGTGTTCAGGAAATGTGTGGCCATGGAACCTGGGGACATGCTTTAGTGGCCATGGTGGTGTTGGGTTGATGGTTGGACTGGATGATCTCAGAGGGCTTTTCCAGCCAAAAGAGTTCTGTGATTCTATGACTCTACATTACAACCATACAGCCTACAGTGCAGCCTCCTGCTCTCCCTTGTAGCAGTGGGCAGCCACCATCTCTAAAGAAGCCCTGTATGGCTGCTCTGTCCCTACTGCAGAGTGGTAGAGATAGAGAGTAAATACCCAGTCCAGCTTGAAATTCTGCCAGGTGCAGTGCACTGCAGTACCCACTGCAGACAGGGGCTCTCCACAGGATCTGGGGTGCATTTTGTTTTCTTCGCATTTCCATCAACATTTGGCCTTCGGTTCTGTCACCATGGAGAATTCTCACCGCAGCCTCCTGGGTTTATGGAACTTCTGCTGGCTCATTTCCCTGCTCTTTGTTCCTTTGCTCTGTCATGTGTCCACTCAGGTGCTCATTTAGGACACTTCTAGCTGAGCACTTTTAGAAGCAGCTCCTTTCCAATTTAACTGTGGCAGCTTAAGCCCTACAAAAAGAGGAAGCAAAAAAAGACAGAGAAGACCTCATCAGCTGGACCACTGGTACCAGACCAGGCAGATATCACTCACCAGTTTCCACCAAAGGAAGCAGAAATGGCCAATAGTTGCAGACAGTTTCTTCCTTTCTCTGTCAGTGTGGGACCTGCAGGTCTGGAGGGAATGTTCTGGTTCAGTGCTGCTCCATGGGAATCAAATTAATAAGATGAAGGATTAAAATCAAGCAGATTGTGGATTTGAGAAGGAGTAAAAGAAAAAGAAAATAGTTCAGGAAGTAAATAAAATAATGAATAAACTCAAATATTGTACTACTGTCTTTAATATGCACAGCTCATAGATTTGTCCCTGGTTAGGATTGTCTTAACCCCAAATAAAATATTTTTCTTTCAGTTTAGTAATCTCATTATCCTTTTATTGCCTCCTTTTCCCCCCCATTCATGTCAAATATAAAATTACTAATATTATATCAGTTCATTGATCAGTTTCTTTCAGTTTATTGATCTTGTTATACTTTTACTGTCTCCTTTACCCCCTTTATGTCAAATAAAGATAAAAATCCCAATAGTTCGTCATCTTCAAAACATTCCATCTCAATTTTTTTTTCTGCCCCAGCTTTTTGCTGAGTGCAGCCCCAAAGTGCAGTTTTTAAGTGAACTTGGTGTTTAGTGATACAGCAGAGGAATTGCAAAAGATCAGACAGAAGGAAAATACACACACAAAGGCTGACTGTGGCATGCTCTGGTTCAGGAGTTCTCTGCAGCAGAATTCATCAGTAACAGTTGTCAAAAGTTATTAAAGGCAGCCTGGAACACTGCAGTCTGGAGTTCTGGGCTCCCCAGTTCAAGAAGGCCAGGAGCTTGCTGGATAGGGTGCTGAGGGGACTGGAACACCTCTGTGATGAGGAAAGGCTGAGAGAATTGAGTCCATTTAGTCAGGAAAGGGAGGACTGAGGGGGAAAATCATCAATGGTGATCAATAATTCAAGGGCAGGTGTCAGGAGGATGGGGCCAGGCTTTGTTCAGTGGTGCCCAGAGACAGGACAAGGGGTAAAGAGCATAAACTTGAACATCAGAAGTTCCATCTAAACATGACTAACTTCATTACTTTAAGGGTGATGGAGCCCTAGAGCAGGCTGGTGGAGTCTCCATCTCTGGAATCATTCAAACCCACCTGGATGCATTCCTGTGTGACCTGCACTAGGTAATCCTGCCTTCACAGGGGGGTTGAGCTCAGTCTCCACGGGTGCCTTCCAACCCCTGTGATTCTGTAATCCCAAGACTGCAAAAGCAAGATGCAGGTACAGCTGATATGGCTCTTCCCTAGGGCTGCTAATTCTCTTTGCTGTCATTTTCTGAGCAGAACATGTCAAGTAGGAACAATCCAAGCAGAGCAAGCAATGTGCTCCTGGTGATTCACAAGAAAAATCAGAAACTTAAGGTAGTTTAAGTTGGTGAAAAAGGAAGGGAAAGTGAGAAGTAAGGCACGGAACTGGCAGAATAAAATGAACAAACGGCCTGCCAGGCTGCACCCAGAGTGTGCTCATGAAGAGCTCTTCCTCAGACTGGCAACCTGTCACTATTTGGGGTTCCCCATGGATCAATATTGGGCCCAACACTGTTTAAAATCTCCATTCATGATTTAGATATTGGCACTAAGAACACCCTGATGAAGTTTGCTGACGACACAAAAATAAGTGAGGAAGTTGACAGCCCAGAAGGGAGAGCTGCCCTCCAGGAAGATCTTGACAGGCTGCTCAAATGGGCAAGCAGGAACTGTATGAAGGTTAGTGAGGCCAAGTGCAAGGTCTTGCACCTGGGAACACATAACCCAGGAATGCAGCTCAGGCTGGGAGCCACCTGGCTGGAGAGCAGCACTGTGGAGAGGGACCTGGGGCTCAAGATGAGTGAACAGTGAGCTTCAGGGGCAAAGAAAGCCACCAGGATGCTGGGTTGCATTGATAAGGGCATCACCAGCGGGGATAAAGATGTCACTGTCCCACTCTGCTCAGTGCTGGGCAGGCTGCACCGTGAGCACTGTGCACAGAGTTGGTCCCTGCTGTACAAGAAGGATGGGGACAGGCTGGAGAGGGTCCAGAGAAGGGCCACAGGAGTGATCAGAGGCCTGGCAGCCCTGCCATATGAGGGAAGGCTGAGAGAGCTGGGCTTGTTCAGCCTGGAGAAGAGAAGGCTCAGGGAACACCTCATAACCATGAAGAGGCACATATAGGGCAGCTCTCAGGAGGAGGGAGACTCCCTTTGTAGAGAGTCCCATGGCAAAGACAAGGGCTGATGAGCACAGGTTGCTGCTGGGGAGATTCCAACTGGATGTCAGAAAAAAAAAAATCACCACTTGAACTACGAAAGATTGGAACCAACTGCCCAGGGAGGTGCTGAGTTCTCCTACATTAAGCAGTTTCCAGCTTTGCCAGGGTGTTGGGCCAGCTCCTTTCAACTGTATTCTTACCCTGAAAGGTTGGACTGGATGAGCCATGTGGTCCCTCCCAACCTGGTATTCTATGAATCCATGAAATCTATGAACAAAAAGGGAATATTGAAATACAAGCCACCAAGGAGTCTGGTTTGGGAAAAGCATCAAGTGTCCTTCAGCCACCTGAATGTGACACTTGCAAAGTTGCTTTGTCGCACTGGGCAGTGGCACAAACTGGGCAGAGGTAGCTGAGCTCTGGAGGAAAAGAGCAGGTTAAAACATAGCTCATTTTCTGCTGGTTGGAGGCATCTGCACAGCACTGACCTGCAGCTGGACCTCTGGAACATTCACTTCTTGCAGTTTCCACCAGAGGAAGCAGGAGTGGCCAGTTGTGTGCACACAATCTCTTCCTTGCTTGGTCAGTGTAGGGCCTGCAAGTCTAGAGGGGATGTTCTGTTCATGGGCATCACTCTCACCCTGTAGAAACTTGGCAAAGTGGCACTGCTGGTAGCATTACCTGAATGAGGTTCTGATTGCTGCTGAATTGCCACAAGGAATAAAAATCCCTTCTGTGCATTGGAACCTCCTGCATCACCAAATGAGAGCACACTCACACTGCTCACACAGCAGAGCAGCTGCCTGGCAGCACCAAACCCTCACTTTGCTGTCCTGACTGTGGGGCCAGAGCACTGAGGACAAAAGAGAAGCTTTGCCCATGAAATCTCTGACAGATGTGACAGAGTTTCTTGTTTATATTCCAAAATAGCTAACCTCTTTCTTCTGAAGGACTTCCCCCACCTTCACAGGTGACTGTTAAGTGCACAGGCAGTGCAGCACCTGGGCAGTGAGGCAGCTAGTTCAGAGCCTGGACCATCACACTCACAAATAGTTTTCAGTTACAGAATAAAAGCAGGACAAGGCCAGTTTGGCATTGCTGCCTGGATTCCTGTCGGGACACCAAGGTATCAGAGTGTTTCCAGCTGCAGAAAGTGTTCTGGCTCCATCCTGCTCCCCTGGATCCTTTGGAACATTTGGCTAATGGACCAGGATGGCTGGGGTGCAATTTTTCAGACAATGATATCTAAATAATTACCTCATGTGGCTCAAACATCAGAGTTCCGTTGGCCCTTGGACACAAGGCTTCTTCAGAGCTGCCACCATGTGTCTCATGTCTGTGCGTGTGACAGAGAATCTGGGAGATGTTTCCTGCAGAGGTTGCCAGGATGCTGAGGCCTTGTGTGGCATCTGGACCCAACAATTTTCAGGCCAGGATCATAGAGTCACAGAAGGGTTTGGGTTGGAAGGGACCTTAAATATCATTCAGCCCAATCCCCTGCCAGAGCATTATCATCCAGGGCAGGTCACACAGGAACACATCCAGATGGGTTTGGAAATTCTCCAGAACAGGAGACTCTACAACCTCTCTGGGCAGCCTGCTCCAGGCTCCAGCACCCTCACAGTGACAGTTTTCCCTTCTGTTCCTGTGGCACCTCCTCTGCTCCAGCTGGCCCCCAGTGCCACTTGTCCTGTCCTGGGACATCCCTGAGCACATCTTTTTCACTAGCAATAAGGGCCCATGGCAAGGTTTTGGAGCTAGATGATCTTTAAGGTCCCTTCCAACTCAAGCCATTCTATGATTCTGTAACAAGAAACATAAACCCCATGGTCTTAAAGGTGATGCACGTATTCTCTCTGTGCACAACTGCCACTGGCTGAGCAGCCAGAGTATGGAACAGAGCAGAGCTGTGCAATGAAGACTTTGGACACCCAAAATCTGGATCACACCCTGCCCTGTATCATTGCTCAGTACCTGTCCAGGGAGAGAGGTGCATAGCAGGAGCAGTGCTCAATGAGAGCAAGAAAGCCACAGCAGGTTGCTTGTGACCAATGGATATCCAGCATTCTGCTGTTTCTTCTGCTTTTCTGGAGCTGCTGGCAGTGGTAGAATCTTGAGCAAGGCAGATCTGAGCAAGGCGCCTAGGCTACCTAGCTACTTAAAATGCCAGAGGTCGCTTGGTCCAGTGGGCACTGAAGCTAACATGTAGCCACCCAATGGAAAGCCTTCTGCTAGGCTATGACCATAAAAGGCAGAGGCCAGGACCTTGTATCTGGAGAAGCTTTCATGCTCTGACGCCAGATGGGCATCTTATTTACCAGACAGGCAAGGGCCTGTCCCCTTAGTTCCTTTTCTAGCATTGCCCTGTTGTTGTGGCAGGAAGGAGGGGAGAGAAAGGACTTGTCTAGACATCTTAAGGCCTGTCTGGATTTGTACTGGGCCATGACAGCCTTACCACCACACACCGCCCCCCCCCACCCCTGCTTCTGTAAGAAGATAGGGGCACAAGCTGGAGCATTTCACCATCATTTCATAGCCTTCAGTCCCAGCAGCATAAGCTTCTGAGCAACAGAGCAAAAGCAGAAGCAGCAGGCACTGCCTGGCACATTGCCACGATCTGTTTGATGACCACAGCCACCACAGTGCTGCTGTAACTCAGAGGGTGGCAGATGGCATAGAACCAATTGTTAAGGAATAATTATTTAATTTATAAATTATATGGCAAATATTAATTAAAATATTAATGACTTTTTATTAATATGAAAAATTGATGAAAATGTATTAAATATGTTCAATGTATGGTTAGAATATATATTTACATTGGGAATGTACAGTATTAGGCAACTATAACAATTTTAACAATTTCATGCAAACTGGTAGGAATATCAGAGAGAGAGAATCCCTGGGGGTGAAATGGAACTCGACCACAGCAGGGGGAGACTCAGCAAGGACCCTTAAGGCAAAGAGGCAATGAATTAATTACTCACAGCTGATTCCACCCAAGTGGGGAGTGCTGCTGTTGTGTATCAGCTGTTGAGGCTTTGGCGTGCTCTTGTGCACCAGGCTCGGCAGGCTGCCGGCAAGAAGGTGCCAAGCGGTCTCCAGCTGGTGCGGCTTTGGCGGCCGGCAGGAGGTTTTCGACGCATTCTTCATGACAGGCACTTGCTTTGTCCTGGGTAAACTGAGGCACAGCAAAATTCTGGTTGCAAGAGGAAGCAGGCTTGGCTCCGTCTCCTAAGCTCATGGCTTCTCTGGTTTGCTGTGTAGGCTTGAGGCTTTATCCCAGGCTCTGGACTGGGCACTTGAGCAGGGCAGGGCAACTCGAGGCAACTTCAATCAAGATAGGTTCAAGCAAGGCAAAGGCGACTGGAAATCAGCCTATATATATATCTTGCTTGAGATCTAATTGGGTCAACAGGGCAACTGAAGCCAGCACATAGTTACCCAATGAAAAGGGTTCTGCCAGACTGTGGCCATAAAAGGCCTGGTCTGGGGGAGCAGTGGCCAGCACATGTGCTCTTTCCCCAGAAGCAAACTTGTTTACCAGACATGCATGGTCCTGTCCCTGTTGTTCCTTTTCCTGTGTTGCCCTGACTTTCTGCAAGAAGGAGGGGGGAGAGGGGGACCGTGTCTAGACACATCAGGGTCTGTCTGGGTTTTGTCCTGGGCCTGTTTGGCCCTACCATGACACCGATTCATGGCGATGGAGCAGAGGTGGAAAATGGAAGCTAAGCAGAGCACCAGGTCGAAGCTGTAATGAACTTTGCAGGAGGTCGTCCAAAAATACCAGCAGTTCTCCACAGACCTCACCATGATGTAGGGCATGATGGCACAGCCCAGCAGGAAGTCTGTAATGGCCATAGAGAGGATGAGGAAATTGGTTGGAGAATGAAGCTGCTTAAAGGAGGATATGGAAAGGATGATGGCCAGGATCCTCAGGGTGGTGAGGAGGAAAGTTGATGTTATGAACAGATACATCACCACTCATATTCCAGCTGGCCTAAGGCTCTTAGCACAGGATCTGTGTCCAAACTCAGAGCAACCAATCAAATCCCTTGAGCTATCTGAAGAGAGCATAATGGGTCCTTTATCAGATGTACCTGCTGGAGATGCAGCTCCGCAGGCAGATTTAACTTTCACAAGTCTCCAAAAGACTCCAAATCCTATCATGAGAACACAAGATAAAGTCAAGAGCATGAATCAGTTACTAAGTGCAATGCAGCAATTCAGAGGCAAAATTCCCCCTGGCTTTAACAGGGACCAGCTGCAACCTCGTACTTATCTGAGATGAAATCTGGTAACTGGAAACTCTTACAAAATCCATTGCAAATATTTTTACCAAACCAGTTAGAAGTAAGCAACTGCCTCTTAAATTAACTACAGTATCTAACCTCCCTCTTATTTTGTGCATTCTGTTGTATCCTAAAGGCTCAAATTGGAATATTTTGTAAACTAAATTTCTTGGGGTTTATGTAGTTTCTTATATTAGTAATTTTCAAGTGTTGGAAAAAGATACAAAGAAACTTCTCAGGTCCTTTCAGGCTGTAGATGCTCTTCAGAATGTATTTCTCTCTTCTATTTTACAGTGTTGATCTTTTTTTGTAGGAGAAATGTTGCATGAGGTGCCCTATGTCAGCTTTCTGGAGATTTCATTTAACCTACTATTCACCCAAATACTCATGTTAAGAGTCATAAATCAGCTGCCAAAACCCCCTTTCCCAAATTATTTCTGATGCTAAACTTACCTGCTGGGTGTTATGAAGTACTGGCATGAATGCTTCTGCTGGAAATTGGTTGTGACATTATCATGGTGAGCAGTATTCTTTCCTTTCCCTAGATGCAGACATGGTTTCTATCATTCATGTGCTAGTGCAGGTCACTGTCCTAAGGGGGATGAAGTCCATAAGAAGCACAGTTAGCACTCTAAATTTTAGGAAAGCAAAGTTTCAACTCTTCAAGGAGTTAGTAAATAGGACCCCATGGGAAATGGCCCTCAGGGACAAGGGAGCAGAACACAGCTGGCAGATCCTTAAGGATACTTTCTGTAGAGCACAAAAGATCTCAGTCCCCACATGTAAGAAATTGGGCAAGGAGGGTAAGAGACCACCATGGTTGAGCTGTGGCCTGCTAGTCAAACTAAAGGGCAAGCTGGGGCTTCACAGGAAAAGAAAGGAGGGACAGGGATCCTGGGAAGAGTGTAGGGACATTGCCCAGCTGTGTAGGGACAAGGTCAGGAAGGCCAAGGCACAGCTGGAACTGAACTTGACAAAGGATGTAAAGAAAATCAAGAAAGTCTTCTACAGGTATAGAAACCAGGAAAGGAAGGGTAAAGAAAGTAACCCCCTGGAGCTCCCAGTGGGGAACTTGTATCAATGGAGGAGAAGGCTGAGACTCTCAACAACTTTTTTTTTTTCTCCTCATATTGATGGACCACAAATTGGACACCAGGACAAAATGGTCCCTCCCCCTGTAAGCTCAGACAAGGTGTGTGATCATCTGAGGAACCTGAAGATACACAAGTCCATGGGGCCTGATGAGATGCATCCCAGAATGTAGGAGATTGTCCAGAGTCAGGACACGGACTCAATATAAGTTAAAGTCCCGCTCAGCCAGAGTCAAGACATAGACCCAATATGAGTTCAGAATCTTGCTCATTTATTATTATAAGACACAGGCTTTTATAGTATTATGTGCTGTCCACGTGAATAACATTAGCTCACTACTGGCTAAAATACATTGCTCACACGCCCGTTGCTCTATGCTGATTGGAATATGGTATCAGCAATGTTTTCCTGCCTTGCAGTTTCAACACCTGGCTTCATCTCCTGTTTATTGCTTTGCCAAGCTTTCTCTTATCAGCCTCTCAAGGACATGTCAGCCTGTTTATAGCTAAAGGCTGGTTTGTGCAGCTCGTGGCCTTTTATCTTGTAGCCATTTCTCTACACAATACCACCTTCTCTGTGAAGATATCATGGGAGGCAGTGTTGAAAGCCCCACTCAAGTCCAGGTAGACTAACAACCACTGCTCTCCCCTCATTTACCAGGTCAGTCATTTTGTCATAGAAGTTTGTCAAATTGAGGTCACGTCAAATGGAAACAGGCCAATCAAAGAGGGCCTACAGAAAAGCACAGTCATGTTCTCAGCTATGTTTTTAGATGCAGGAATGTGGAAGCAGTGTTGTAGATAACTATCATCAGAAAAACTAGAGGAGATGTGAAAGGAAATGGCCTTGAGATGCTTCAGGGGAGGTTTAGGTTGGATGTTAGGAAAAATTTCTTCACCAAAAGGGTTCTCAGGCCCTGGCACAGGCCTCCCAGGGAGGTAGTGGGTCCCCATCCATTGAGGGGTTTAAAGTGTTTGGATGAGGAGCTCAGGGACATGGTCTAAGAGCTGTGTATAGGGAGATCTTAGGTCATGGTTGGATTCAATGACCTTAACATCTTTTCCAATCAGGTGAATGTGATTTTGTATCTACGTTTGTAGCTAGTATTTTCTTCCTTGTTGAATGGCTTTCAGTGCTTTTCAGGGGACAGAGAGTGTCCAGATACACAATGTGGACGAGGTAACGATTGAAGGAAAGCCACACTCTGCAATATCTACAGTTTGAGAGCTCAATTTTTATGTTTGAACAGAAAAATATTCTCTTGAGCTAATGGACTCCATTTTTGGAGCAAAATTTTCCTTGTGACTGTTGCAGAAGTGTCTTGTTTGGGCAGTTTGTGTTCCTTCTCTTCCCATGTCCTGGCTGCATCTGGTGTCTGAGGGAAAGACTGCAACACCTGGCTGCAGGCTGGGACCACTGTGCATAAAGCTATTGGAGGTGGCAGCCCACAGGTTGCAGCACCATGTTACAGCCACCAAAAGAGGAGCTGCAGGCCCTGAGGCAGAGGGGAGAGGAAGCAGGCCCTGACTCTGACACTTAGGTCAGTTTTGTACAAAGCATGAGGGGAAGGTGATGTTGTAGATGGTGCTCACTGATGGCTAAATGCATAGACACAGGTTTACTGGCCCCAGGTTTCCTTGCCTTTCAACGTGCTAGAGTTATGGCTCTGAACAAGTTTGCAGAGAAGGTGATCAGAGAGCTGGAGGAGCTCTCCTACAAAGACAGGCTGGGAGAGCTGGGGTTGTTCAGCCGGGAGAAGAGAAGGCTCCAGGGAGATCTTAGAGCAGCCTTCCAGTACCTGAAGGGGCTACAGGACAGCTGAGGAGGGACTGTTTCCAAGGGCATGTAATGACAGGATGAGGGACAATGGCTTTAAACAAGAGCAGGGCAGATTTAGGTTAGACATTAGGAGGAAGTTCTGCACAATGAGGGTGTGCTGGTTTGAGCTTTGACTGGAGTTTAGGAGCTCAAATGATAACAGATTGAGATTCCTGCCCCCTCCCTTTTCCCACCAAGGTAGAGAGGGAGGAAAGGGGGAAAAAAGGGGTATGGGAGAGAAGAGGTAAATTGACTAAAGAAATACTCTGGAATTGGTTTGGAAGTAGAAGAGGTAAATTTTTAACAACAAGAAAGATAGATAGTTAGATAGATAGATAGATAGATAGATAGATAGATAGATAGATAGATAGATAGACAGATATGAGTAACAAGGGGGGTTCACAAAGGTAAGGAATGAGGGTAAATGGGAAAATATACAAAATCCAGCCTGGATAACCTTGTGTTCCCCTGGATGCGAGTGGATTCAGTTGGAAGAAGCAGACCCTGGCCACATGGTCAGTGGAGGAGGCAGCGGCAGCAGCGATGTTCTTTTGAGCGGATGAGGCAGGAAAGAGAGCAAGCAGCGAGATGTCTGCCCTGTGATAGGCTTGCTGGGCAGGAAGGGGGAGTGGAATAGACCTCCTTTGAGCCAGGGGACCTCTTCTCCTGGGGGGGAAGGAACCAAGTCCCACCTGGACTAAGTTTCTTTGGTCCAGTCCACAGTCCACCCCTCTATTCCACTTCCACTTTCCTGTCACAGTCTCTTTATCCAGTCATGAATTGTGTTGAGTATTAGAGTTCTTGTAGCAAGTCCTTCTTTATCCAAGCTATCTCTCTCTCAGGGCAGTCTCTATCTCCAGTGCCAGTTGATGCAGGTGTTTGAGCTGGGCAGGAATGTGGAGAAGAATAAGGAAAAACAGGAAACAGTCTTTGTCTCTGAAGGGGGATCAGGAACAGTCTATTGCTGTAGGGGAAGCAGGAACAGTCTTTTGCTGTGGGAAAGCAGGAACAGGTGTAGGTGTGATGATGTAAAAGTCCTCTGGGCTGGTGCCTGTGTGCAGTGGGTTCACATTGGATCCTGGACACCAGGTTGTTACCAAACTAGGAAAGAAAACTTTTAACAACTTTTTAACAACTATTATACAGTGATTATATTACATTAATTGGTGTTACCCTCTGAGCCAAAGTCACGTTTCGTTGTGGGACACATTGAATATCCCCAGTCTCTAGCATGACCCAGTATGTGTGACCAGGCCCCTCAGCAGAGACCACCCCTCGGGTTGGTTTGCCCCCATCAGCAGCAGGGAAAACCCATACTGATTTTCCTAGTAGGTTTTTCTTATAGATTACAGGAACTCCATTTCCATCTACTGTTTGCAGCAGATTGGACTGGGCAGGACCAGCTCGATTTACAGACCCTCTGCTATTGACTAACCAAGTGGCCTGAGCTAGGTTTTTTTCCCCAGTTCCTAAAGGTTTCACCCCCTGTGGCTTTTAGGGTGGTCTTTAGCAAGCCATTGTAGCATTCAACCTTCCCTGCAGCTGGTGCATGATATGGGATATGGTAAATCCATTCAATCCCATGTTCCTTTGCCCTTGTGAGATGGTTCTTGAAGTGGGTTCCATTGTCCAACTCGATCCTCTCTGGGGTGCCGTGTCTCCACAGGACGTGTCTCTCCAGGCCCAGGATGGTGTTGCGGGCAGTGGCATGAGGTACTGGGTAGGTTTCCAGCCACCCTGTGCTTGCCTCCACCATGGTCAGTACCTACTGCTTGCCACTGTGAGATCGAGGAAGGGTGATGTAGTCGATATGCCAGGCCTCTCCGTACTTAAATGGCTTCCATGGATATGTCCACTGACCTGTCCCGAGCCCACGGGTGTGTGGCATCTCTCCTTTGGTGACCTGAAGTGTCATGGGCCCAGTGAGCTAGAAATAGCTCACCCTTGTGTTCCCAGTCCAAGTCTATCTGGGAGATTTTAGCAGCCAGATCTGCTTGGTGGTTGTGCTGGTGTTCCTCAGTGGCTCTGCTTTTGGGAATGTGTGCATCGATGTGCCGTACCTTTATTGGCAGCTTGTCCAGATGGGCAGCAATGTCTTGCTACAGGTCTGTGGCCCAGACAGCCTTTCCTTTCCTCTGCCATCCGTTCTTCTGCCATTCCTTCAGCCACCCCCACAAGGCATTTGCTACCATCCAGGAGTCAGTATATAGGTAAAGCACCAGCCAGTTCTCCTGGTTTGCTATATCCAGGGCCAGCTGGACAGCTTTTACCTCTGCATACTGACTGGATTCGCCTTCTCCGTCCCTTGCTTCTGCCACTTGCCTTGTTGGGCTCCAGACAGCTGCCTTCCATCTCCGCTTGCTCCCTACAGGACGGCAAGATCCATCTGTGAATAGAGCATAGCCCTAGGTCATTACAGGAGGGAGCCTCCTCAGCATGGGTCACTGTTTTCCCCATTAGAGCTCGCTGAGTTATCAGGGCCATCCATTTACTCCAGGTGGCATCTGTGGCATGGTGTGGGGTTGAGCCCCTCCCTTTAAACATCCAAGTCAGGACTGGAAGCCTTGGAGCTAAAAGGAGTGGTGACTTGGTCCCAATTACCTCAGAAGCAGCTCAGACTCCCTCATAGGCAGCTAGGATTTCCTTTTCTGTTGCAGTGTAGTTGGCCTCAGAACCTTTGTACCCCTTACTCCAGAAACCTAGGGGCCTGCCCCTTGTCTCACCAGGAGCTTTCTGCCACAAACTCCACGTAGGACCACTCTCACCAGCCGCAGTATACAGCACATTCTTGATCTCTGGCCCAGTTCGAACAGGTCCCAGAGCCATAGCATGGACCACTTCTCGTTTTATCTGGTCAAATGCTACCTGTTGCTCAGATCCCCACACAAAACTATTTTTCTTCCGTGTTACATGGAAGAGGGGTTTCACTATTTGACTATACCCGGGAATGTCCATTTTCCAGAAGCCCACAAGCCCCAAGAAGGATTGTGTCTCTTTCTTACTAGTGGGTTGCACCATAGTGGCTACCTTATTCACCACATCCTGAGGGATGTGGCAACCGCCATCTTGCCATCGAACTCCCAGAAACTGGATCTCTCTGGCAGGCCCTTTTACCTTGCTTCTCTTTATGGCAAAGCCAGCCTCCAACAGGATATCGATTATCCTCTTACCCTTCTGATAGACCTCCTCTGCTGTCTCACCCCATACAATGATGTCATCAATGAACTGCAGGTGCTCAGGGGCTCCACCCTTCTCCAGTGCAGTTTGGATCACTTCATGGCAGATGGTAGAACTGTGTTTCCACCCCTGGGGGAGACAATTCCATTGATATTGGACACCTCTCCAGGTGAAAGCAAACTGTGGCCTACATTCTTCTGCAATGGGAATGGAGAAGAAAGCATTAGCAATGTCTGTTGTGGCATACCACTTGGCCCCCTTCGATTCCAGTTCGTACTGGAGCTCCAACATGTCTGGCACAGCAGCACTCATCGGAGGAGTCACTTCATTCAGGCCACGGTAGTCCACAGTCAATCTCCATTCCCCGTTTGCCTTCCCCACTGGCCATATTGGGCTGTTGAAAGGTGAATGAGCTTTGCTGATTACCTTCTGGCTCTCCAGTCGTCGAATCAGTTGATGTATGGGGTGCAGAGAGTCTCGGTTGGTCCTGTATTGCCTGCGATGCACTATGCGAGAAGCAATTGGTAACTTCAAATCCTGCACCTTATGGCTGCCAACTACGGAGGAGTCATCTGACAGCTCAGGCATGGCAGACAGCTGTTCCCTGTCTGCAGTCCCTACAGCTGCTACCCCAAATGCCCACTTGTGCCCCTTAGGGTCCTTAAAACATCCCTCCCGCAGAAAGTCAATGCCAAGAATGCAAGGTGCATCTGGACCAGTCACTATGGTGTGTTTTCCCCACTCATTCCCAGTCAGGCTTATCTCAGCCTGCAGTACAGTCAGATCTTGTGAGCCCCCTGTGACCCCTTGAATGGTTATGGGCTCGGTCCCTCTGTAGCTTGATGGTATTAGGGTGCATTGGGCCCCTGTGTCCACCAGAGCTCGGTACTTCAGGGCTTCTGAAGTGCCAGGCCATTTCACAAACACATCCCAGTACACTCTGTTGTCCCTGACCTCCGCCTGGCTGGAGGCAGGGCACCTCTAATGCTGGCGGCGATGCCCACATTTGTCACAGGGCCCTGTGTTACTGGGAGAAGGGTCTCTTGAACGGGAGGAACCACCCTGGGAAACTGGGGCTGCCCTTCTCCTGGGCGAGTTATTCCCATTGGGGCCACCTTGCAGTTCCCGTACTCTGGCCCAGAGTGCAGAAGTGGGTTGGCCATCCCAGTGGTTCATGTTTTCCCCATGGTCACAGAGAGCTCTCCACAGAGCCACCCTTGACATCACCTGATTAGCTTGGGGTGATCTCCTAGGGGGAGGAGAATGACGTTTATTCCTGATGGCTGAAACATGGATCCATTCTGATGGAGAAGGTGAAGGAGGAGAAGAGGAGTCATCCCGTTCTACAGTTCAGGCTTGGAGGCCTTAATCTCTTTGATGATGTCTTTAGTCATAGCCTCTATGGCTGAGATTACGGGCCTGTGACTGACACTGTCCTCATATTCCCTCAGGTCACTAGCAAACTCACCCACAGTTTTAGGACTTCCATCCTGTCCAGTCAGAAGCATCCCTCCTAGTGTGTGTGCATATCTTTGAGGGGCACCCTGGGTGAGTTTCTTTACTAAGGACCGTTTCATGGACACCTGATCTGGGTCCAAGGGGAGCTGGCCATTTCCATAGATGATCTCCAGCACAGCCATCTGTCTCAGGTACCGAATGCCCTGTTCCATAGCCGTCCATTTAATTGGGGCCCAAGGCAAATCCTCTCTGGTAGGGTACCTGCACTTTATAGCATTAGTAATCCAGGCCCAGAGAGTGTGTGTTCCATCGAGTTTTGCTAATTCTTTATCCAGACCGGCATCATGAGACAGGGAGCCTAGAAGCTTTGCCTCCCTCTTATCTAGATCTACAGTTTCTGCACCCTCATCCCAACATTTTAGGGTCCAGTTTAGTATTGTCTCACCCTCTCTCCGTGCGTAGTCCAGACGAGTTTGCCTTAATTCTTTTCTGGGCAGAGATGTGATGGTTATGATCTCCTGATCTGAGTCCTCTCCATCTGCTGGTGGGTTCTGAGATGTGCTGGGTCCTGCTGAGGTGCCTTCTTCACCATCCGTGTTTGGAGCTGATTTTTGCATCTTTTTCCTGCGTGTGGTGACCGGTGCTAGATAAACTCTGTGTAGAAGCATCAGGGATTAGGTGTGAAGCTGTTGGTGGGGGGGTCAAACCCTCGGGGGTAGGCCTCCGGCTGGGCCAGCCCCTGTAGGGCTGGACAGCAGTCACTGCAGCCAGACCCCTCCCTCCTGTTTTCATAAACATTATCACAGTGTCTGCAGTGCTTACAGCTCTCCACCCCTCGGCCATCAAGGCTTACAAAAGACTTCCTTGAGCCTATTGTCCCTCTGCAGAGAGCTCTTAATGCCCTCCCCAAGCAGACAGAGCTGATTCGATTATCAAGATTACATTTAAGCCTATAGAACATATTATTATATAGTGCCATTTTCCTCCGAAAACATTTTTATCTACATGGTTAGTTTCATAATAGGCTTCAGAAAAATTCTTTATGTCATAGAAGTTTGAGAAGTTCCCTCTGCCAGTAAAGTTGATGGAATTCAAGAGGTACATGCAAAACTGAATCGGTAAGGTTTTTACCCAGTTGAGCAGCATCTCTATCATTAACCAAATCACATGGTAAGTTATTAGTTTATGCATATGGGTCCAAAAGATCCAGCCAACAGCCCATCCAAAAAATTGAACTTTAAGAGTTTGTAAAATTAACATCTCTAGTTCCAAACTCTTCTTTCCCAATCAAGTATTACTTTTCAAACAAAATATTATTTTCCAAGCCTCACGTCGGAAGTCCCAAAAATACTGTGGTGGTTTGAGCTATGGCTGGAGTTTAGGAGCTCAAAAGATAACAGATTGAGATTCTTTCCCTCCCTCCATTTTTCCCAGCAAAGTAGAGAGGAAGGAAAGGCAAAAAAAAAAAAAAAAAAAAAAAAAAGGGGTAGGGGAGAGAAGAAGTAGTCTGGAATCGGTTTGGAAGAACAATATATATATCTCTCTCTCTATATATATATATCTATATATATATATCAGTAACAGGGAGTGTTCACAAAGGTAAGGAATGAGGGTAAATGGGAAAATATACAAAATCCAGCCTGGATAACCTTGTGTTCCCCTGGATGCGAGTGGCTTCAGTTGGAAGAAGCAGACCCTGGCCACATGGTCAGTGGAGGAGGCAGCGGCAGCAGCGATGTTCTTTTGAGCGGATGAGGCAGGAAAGAGAGCAAGCAGCGAGATGTCTGCCCTGTGATAGGCTTGCTGGGCAGGAAGGGGGAGTGGAATAGACCTCCTTTGAGCCAGGGGACCCCTTCTCCTGGGGGGGAAGGAACCAAGTCCCACCTGGATTAAGTTTGTTTTGTCCACCTGGGGACTGGGTTCTTTCAGCCCCATCCAGGATGGGTGTAACCCAGCACAGAGGGTAGTTTACCTAGAGAGGTGGAGGATGCTCAACAGGAGCTGTCAATGTGCACTTGCAGCCCAGAAAGCCAAGCAGATCCTGGGCTGCATCAAGAGAAGTGTGGCCAGCAGGTCAAGGGAGGTGATTCTCCCCCTCTACTCAGCTCTGGTGAGACCCCACCTGGAGTACTGTGTCCAGTTCTGGAGCCCCTATTACAAGAGGGATATGGACATGCTGGAAGGTGTCCAGAGAAGGGTCACCAAGATGATCAGAGGGCTGGAGCACCTCTCCTATGAGAACAGACTGAGAAAGTTAGGGCTGTTCAGTCTGGAGAAGAGAAGGCTCCAACGTGACCTTCTTGTGGCCTTTCAATATCTGAAGGGGGCTACAAGAAAGCTGGGGAGGGACTTTTTAGGCTATCAGATAGTGATAGGACTAGGGGGAATGGAATAAAGCTGGAAGTGGGGAGATTCAGGCTGGATGTGAGGAAGAAGTTCTTCCCCATGAGAGTGGTGAGAGCCTGGAATGGGTTGTCCAGGGAGGTGGCTGAGGCCTCATCCCTGGAGGTGTTTAAGGCCAGGCTGGATGAGGCTCTGGCCAGCCTGCTGTGGTGTGAGGTGTCCCTGCCCACGGCAGGGGGGTTGGAACTGGATGATCCCTGTGGTTCCTTCCAACCCTGACTGAGTCTATGATTCTATGATTCTATGTCCCAGCCCTGGAGACATTCAGGGTCAAATTTGATGGGACCAGGAGCAGCCTGTTCTAGTTGGAGCAGGTGCTGATTGCAAGGGAGTTGGGCAAGATGATCTTTGAGAGTCCTTTCCTACCCAATGACTCTGTTTTGATTCTGTGAAGTCACCCACCAGAGACTCTTTTGTGGTGCAAAAGATAGCTCTCAGAGAAGTGCTTAATAAGGTCACTAATTAGAAGTGTTGATAAGGAATGTAGCAATACCCTTTGCACTTCATTTGCATGATGAGACTTGGGAACTGCAGTAAGGTGCATTCTACTCCACCAGCTCTAACTCATCATCTGGTCAGACAGCAGCATGAAGTTCCCACAGTGTTACTTGTACTCTTCTAATTTGTCAAAGTCTTGGGTTCAAATGGAGTTCCCCTGGCCTCGTTAACACACCTCATCTGTACAACCCCTTCACAGTGAGAAACAACTTTGTGCTGCCTGTGACTAGAGCTAATGAAACAAAGTGACCTGGGACTTCATTAAAGTTGCTCTGCTAGATGAGGCACTCTGTAAACAGAAGGCAAGGAGGCTCTTTGGGTTAGTGCCACCTTTGGGGCATGGGACAGCAGAGGAAAAAGTTATTTCTGAAACTTTATGAGCTGAGCTATGAACAAAGCTGGTTAATATTGGAGGTTATTAACAACAAGGAAAACTGCCTTCCAGGTGTGGGTGAAGGCCTATGTGTGCAAGTCCCTTGTTACCTCTACAGAGAATAAATATTGGTGACATCTTTGTTAGCTTGCAGGAAAGTTGCTGTTGGTCTCTCCACTGAAAATTTCATCTACTGTTTCCACTTACACAAAATAGATTGTGGTGATCTTGTGCAGCCACCATGCTGGGATGCCCTCTCTACTGGTTTCAGCTGGGACAAGGTGAGTTTTCTTCACAGTAGCTTTGTATGGTGCTATGCTTTGGATCTGTGATCACAGAATCACAGAACAGACGTGTGATTGGAAGAGCCCTCCAAGCTCATCCAGTCCAATCCTCCACCCAGCACTGCAGGATCAACGCTAAACCCTAAGCACCAGGTCCATGCTGCTTGAACACCCCCAGGGATGGTGACTCCAGCACTGCCCTGGGCAGCCTCTTCCAATGTCTGAAAACCCTTTCTGTGCAGAAACACTTCCTGAGATCCAGCCTGAGCCTCCCCTGGGGCAGCTTGGAACCATTTCCTCTGCTCCTGTTGCTTGACACCTCAAATCCTCACAACATGTATTCTAGGGTCTGGTAGAACAAGAATATTTGCAGGAACCTAAATGTAGATAAGCTTGTGAGATAAAACCCCCTGTGAAGGTGACTACTTTTCTACAGTGAGAGTAAAGTGTTACTAAGGACTAGAGCAAAGACAATGCCTAACCTTTAGATATCTAAATTGAGGGCTAGTAGCTATCAGCCTTCAGGAGTGTGGCTCTGGATTTTGTGGTTGTAAGTGGATTAGCTTTGCACTAGGGTCTAGGCACAGCTTGCAGGGGTGTGTGCTATATTTGGACTTAATGCTATCTGACATGCAAGTTGGCATTATATTCCTTCAGAAATTCCTTGTGCAATAATGGCATAAAGATGCCAGAACAAGTTCTGAAGAGAAAGTGACCAGTTGAGAACTCTAGCAGATATTCTCTGGAAACACAGAGATCTTTCCAGGTGTTCAGGGAGACAGTGATAAGAGGAAAGAAAAACTTCTTCATTGACCTCCTGAAAGGACTATGGTAATATACGCTGAGCTTACTATACTTGAAAAGCCTCAGATGGGCAATGCTCCTCGTAAGAAAGATCACTTCCCTTCAGTCTGTAACACCATCAGAAGGAAGGAGGTATCACCTGGGGGCACTTGTGAAACTGCCATTTCAAGAGAGATCAAGGCATCCATGCAGTTCATTTCAGAAGGGAACATTGAGTGTGCAAAAGTTTAACTACATCAGGCCAGCCTCACTGGGAATGAAGGAAGAAGAGAATTATCCATGAATTTATCAGAAAGATAGATTTTTTTGCTCTTAACTTACTTTCCGTGAGACAAGGTACCAAAGAACTCATATTGTCACAAACAAGGCTTGTCCTCCTCAGTACAAGTTCGGATGTGGTGCACATTCCATTGTTCCTTTTTGTGTCACTTTGGAGAGAGCAGACTTACCAGATGGCGATGGAGCAGTAAGAGAGAATATCCTGCTGCAGTGTGGCGTGATTCAGTTCTTATGTTCTACAGCAAAGAGTGTTTCACTGCTCTACAAAGCACAAGATAGGCCTTTGATGTGCACTTATACAGGTGACATGAAAGGAGGACACTGGTTGCTGCTGAACAGAACTCTTACTTCAGTCAGAGTCATCAGTTTCTCTCCAGGTAATCTTCTCAGGTAATCCTGTCAGGTAATTACTTCTCAGGTAATCCTGTCATGTCCGTTCCCAAGACTAATCCTTCATAATCCAGCCAGATGTCACAGCATCAGGCCAGAGGTGGCATTTCTTCTCTCTGGTAATATGCTAACTCCAGAAGAGCCAGGCCACAGATGAAAAAATGCAGTCTGTGGGTCTTCAGCTGGAGGCCATCTGCTAACTTTGACTTACTCTTCTCTCTCTGTGTCCTTGAGAAGCTGGCCACAGACACAGTTTTGACAGCCTGCTCATCTGGGCCATCACCCCAAGTCACTCTTACAGCCTTTCTTCTGCCACTCCTGGTGTTTCCACATCCACCCTGCCCTATTCACCCTCCATTCAGGCCAACCACAGCATTGCTTCCTCATTTTCCATCTGCTGTCCTCACCACCTGCCACAGCATTGCCATCTGACAAGTGACAATAGGGCCAGGCTAAATAAGGTTCTGGAAGATGCAGATTGGCCAATATTGGAACATTCATGAGACAAGCACCATGTTCATGGTGCTTTTGGCTGTTGCTTTGCATTCCACGCATCCTATCTGCCTCTGTCTTTGATCTAGTTAAAGATGCTTTTGATCTCACCGAGCAGCAAAGCCTTTAAGTGGCAAACTCCTAAGTGACAAGCATGAGCTGAAGTGGAAAGAGAAGGAGCAGGACAACTTTTCTCTGTGCCATCTTCCCACCATGGAGTGTGCTGGTACAGCTGGTTAGGGACCTGTTTTGACCTCTGCAGTTGTCATGAAGGGGATGGATAAAGTGTAAAAGCTTTGTATGATTGCTCAAACATGTCCAAAAGAGAGTCTTTGCTGCTCTTTCTAGAGGGCAGTAAATAAACACAAAGATTGTAGTACAAGAATCCTTGCTTCCAGAATTGAATCTGTCATTGAGATGATTTCTCAAGGATTAGGGACAGGGATAGAAACTGCTGTGTATTTCTTTTTCAACTTAAGTCTTGCTTTTCTATACATTTCACATAAAAAGCTATAACCAAAACACCAGGTACAATTTCTAGTCTGGAATGGAAGAAAATGTAAAGCACTACAGTTGCTTATCTGCTGGAGGCAGGTTTGATAACAGAGTACACAAACAGGTATGTCCTTCATTTTCAGCTCTTACATCAAACTCCAAACAAAACACCAGAGCCATGGATCCAGCTGTGCAAGGCATGTTATTCTAAAAACAAATGAGTCCTAGAAGAGTCCTGCTGAAAAACTTTTCCAAACAGAATCATCTTTAATGCCCTGCGAAACCACATATAAAAAAATGCATAAACAATTGGGTTAAGTGTAGAATTTAAATAACCAAACCAAACCAAAGCATCAATGAGAACAGGAGGTATCACATAATTCATGAATGGGTTGGTTGCTGTAAAGAAGAAGAAGGGACTCCAGCAGATGAGGAACACTCCCATTATTATGCCCAATGTCTTTGCAGCTTTCCTTTCTCTGCAGAATGAAATGTGGTGCTTGGTTTCAGACTGCATCTTTCTCTGGCTAAGGGCATCAATAGACCTTGCTTGTTTCTTGGCTATGGAATATATTTTTTTATAGATGCACAGCATAACAAGTCCAGGGATGTAAAAAGACACTATGGAGGCCACCACACCTGCAGTTTCACTAAAGATGAGAAAGCATCCTCCTGCACAATGGACATGATTATAAACCTCTTCTGCCCCTCGGAAATTGAGGTCTAGAAAGATCATCCCAAAAGCGAAAGCAGCAGGGAGCATCCAGCTGATGAATATCATGCCCAGGATAACC
This sequence comes from Indicator indicator, assembly GCF_027791375.1. NCBI lineage: Eukaryota > Metazoa > Chordata > Aves > Piciformes > Indicatoridae > Indicator > Indicator indicator. The sequence goes on from NC_072036.1 coordinate 3,272,565, forward strand.
CAAGTGTTTATCCTTGATTTGTACTTCAGAGGGTCACACACGGCATAGTAGCGGTCAATGGATATGAAGGACAGGTGGAAGATGGAAGCTGTGCTCAGCATGATGTCCATGCTGGTGTGGATCTTGCAGAGGAGCTCTCCAAAATACCAGCAGTGCTCAACTGAGCGCACCATGCTGCATGGCATGATGAGGAATCCCAGCAGGAAGTCTACTGTGGCCATGGAAAGTATCAGGAAATTGGTAGGCGTATGGAGCTGCTTGAAATGTGATATGGAGATGATGACTGTCAGATTCCCAATCACTGTGGCTAGGATAACACAAACCATGAGAGCATACATGGAGGTTCGGATGCTGTTTGACCAGCTGTTCCTTATGCAAGAGCCATTTACGGATTCACAGCACAGCTGCATCCTTACTCAAGTCTCAAATCCACTCAGGGATGCAGCACAGGCACTGCTTTTCCTAATGCTGAGATGCACTGACAACTGCTGTTCCCTTTTTCACACAGGGAGAGCTGCAGGGGAGAAGGAAAAAAGCAATTCTGAACACCTTCATTTGTCTGGGGGCAGGTAAGAATTCCACATCTCATTATGTATGAAAAGCGAACCTGTTTTGTAATCATACTTTTAACACTTATCATTAGCTTTTCCTTGGCGTAGAAACCTCATTTGATGACATAAACTGTACAAAGGAGTGGGCAGATCCTATTAATGTATATGAGACTTGACTGGAAGAAGAAGGTTAGCTGAACACTCAGTCAAGGTTCAAAAGCTCTGGTCAAAGTGGTAAATCCACACTGTGCTGTACACCTTCAGTGCAATCTTAAAATTACATTATCAAAATGTGCTATACTGCTACCATTGTCTAGCTGAAGTATGAAATTCTTACAGTAGCGATGGAGGGAGGCATTGGGCTGATTTCATATTACTCAGAAACTCCCAGAATAGAGGCCAATGGGTGTGGCTGCGGATAACCAAGAGTGAGTTAGAAAACACAAGAGAGATTAGTGGTAAAAGTAGCACTTGGGATAAAGTAAATTGTTCTTCACTCCTCTGGCTTCTAAGTAGATCAGTTCAAGTAAGCCTTTCATGCCCAGGTGTGATTTATATGACTTTTGGAAGTGTTTCAAGGCAGGTTGGGTGAGGCCTTGAGTAACCTGGTTAGCAGGAGATGTCCCTGCCCATGGCAGGGGGTTTGGAACTGGATGATCTTTAAGGTCTCTTTCAATAAAAAGCATTCTGTGATTCTGTAAATCTGTGTCCTCACACCTGAACAGCAGTAGCTCAAAGAGTCCTGCACTGGGCAGTGTCCTATCTAGTGGGCATATGAGAAGTCTGTTGTATTCTTTTAAGTTTTAACAGCCCTAGTCTTCTTCATCAAAACTGGTTGGGATCCTGTGTCTCTCACTTCACTCTTGAAAATCAATAATTGTATATTCTGAAGCTGCCTCAACCCATTTTTTATACATAAGTCTAAGACCAACCAGTCTAAACCAGAAGGCTGAAGCTGGTGAGCCTATGCTCAGCCTGTCCTCCAGCTCTGTCCCTACAGCAACAACAGAACCCATTGAGCAGCCTGGTGAAGCCAAGAAGTCTCCACAAGCCCTTGGGTTTTAGGCAGCACTGCCTCCCCAGATCAAGTCCTGCTACAGAATTCTGGTAGGCTCTAGCTGTCAACAGAGATGTAAAGAAAAAATCTGAGAGGAGAAAAAAAACTTTTCTGCCCCTTTGATGCCCAGCTATAATGGAAGAGCCTGACTAAGCCAGAGGATTAGCTGCTGTATAGGCGAAAATCTTTTTGCTGGGCTCCACTTTATTTCATAGAATCACAGACTTGTTTGGACTAGCAAGGACCTTAAAATGATCCTCCAGTTCTAACCATCTGCCCTGGGCAGGGACACCTCCCACCAGCCCAGGATGCTCAAGGCCTCATCCAGCCTGGCCTTGAACACCTCCAGGCAGGAGGCAGCCACAGCCTCCCTGGGCAACCTGTGCCAGTGTCTCACCACCCTCACTGTCAAGAGTTTCTTCGTCATCTCCAGTCTCAGTCTCTCCTCTCCTGGCTCAAAGCCATTGTCCCTTGTCCTGGCACTCACAGCCCTTGTCAAAAGTCCCTCCCTAGCTCTCCTGTAGCCCCTTCAGAATTTGGAAGCTCTAAGGTCTCCCCAGAGCCTTTCAGCTCTTGCAGTTCAGCATTGTTAATGCTGGTTTTAGACAAGGAAAGAAAGATCTTCTGAATATTGGATTAGTCTGCATCTGAGCATGCAAAGATTGCTGTCCTCTTGTGTATGCAGCAGTGTGGCCCTGTTGCAACTCCCTTTTTACAAAAGCATTTAATGAAAGTATTTAAATCAGTTGGCAAGCAGTATTCACTGTTGAAAGATCTGGGTTTCCTTTAATTAACAGCAAAATAACTGAAAATTAGCACTAGCATCATGTTCAGGTGTGAAGTGAGGAAAACACTGACATGGCTTTTCAGTCAGTACTGACTCAACACATTTGCTTCAAAATTTTGCTCCCTTGGATTATGCTCAATAGAACACAGAACAGATTTTTTTTCTTATATCAACCCCAAAATCAATCCAATCACACCATGCCAATAGAAGCTGAATTTAGTGGATAGTCTGCAAAACCCTGGCAGCTATTGCTAACAGCCTGTGTTATACAGAGGGATTTTCCATCAATGCCAGCCAGTGGCACACTGAGTGCATTCAGAGGCACTCTCAGGAAAACAGAAGACTTGGAATCTGAGGATATTTATTTGCTTCTTGGTTTGCAAGAGGCAACCCAAGAAACATACCTTTTTCTGACTGCTAATGTTTTAACACCATCTCTGCTCTTTTCCACCTCACTTTTCACTTCCTGTATTTTATTCTTCAGTCTCAGTTCATATTTCTTCTCCTCCCTATAATCCTGTCTTTTGATGCATTCAAATCCAAGATACAGAGAGCAAAGCCAGCTGGATCTTTATTAACCCAAATTCTCAATTTTCACAGCAGAAATAATTCAATGCCAATTTAACTCTTGTCTACTGGACATAATTATAACAGTTTTAAGCACGTTCAGATTACAAATAGGCCACATACTTACAATCTTCATTTGGTTTACATATAAATAAATTAAACTAATATGGTAAAGCAGGCTAGGAAGACAACCAAAGAGATTTTAGGAGGTAGCTCGAGTTTGGATAGCATTTTGGTTTTTTTCATGAAACACAAAGAGGAAACCACCATCCAAAATACTGAGCAAACTGAGATCAAATAAGAGGCTCTGCCTGAAATGGAAACAAAACAAATGAAGGTCATGTAGCAGACTGTCCAAATGAAGAAGTTTTCAATAAGAAAGCAGAACATTTCTCTTCCATAATTAATTAGGAAATTTACAGTTCAGTAATATGAAAAGATGAAGCATCCTGTCAAGAACCTGTCCTCCTACCTTTCTCCTCTCATGCTGCATAGAGGTTTGCTTTTGATGCTGATTTGCTGGTTGAGGGGTTCTCCTTCCTTCTAAAGACCAGCTCAAAAGACAGGCTGAGTGTCTTCGCTGTCCACAACAAGAGCAACCACAACAAGTGCAGCCTGCAGAAAATCTGCTGCATTGCAGGAGGGTGTTGAATGCACTGAGGAGCAGTCTCAGCTGCTCATCTGAGAAGCAGCTATTGATGTGAACAGAAGCTCAAACTGTTTGTTTTGTCACCCACTTCAGATTAAAATCCTGGCTCTAACGCTCACATTAGCAGGCCTCATTTATAGCTAAACTGAACTCATTTGAAGTACATTTACTTGCTTGATTAAACTTTGGGGTCACATTGTGAACAACCCAAGATTAACTAAGCACAGGACAGCACACACCATAGAACCTCCCTCCTGCAAGCTGCTAAAATAGAGCAAAAGGAGGCTCCAGCAGTGTGTCAGCTTGCCTTGAATGGGTCTGTTGTGTACAGTGGCAGGATGTGCATTTACCAGCCTGCTTCTGAATACTGAGCAAACAGCTTTAATCTAGTAGCTTAATCAGGTAACAGCTATCTGCAGCTACTGAAAAGGTGTTTGAAGTAAGTACCTATTGTTTGCTGTACTGGAGTCCCAGGTGAGGAACATCAATGTTTTGCTCCACAAAGGACCATGTAGCCTTTTAAAACAGTGATACTGCTGAACATAAAAGACTGTTAATATGGTGACTTTCAGCCTGAGTCCCATTTAGGGACTGGGTGCCTTGGGTGCCTCGAGGACACATGCAACAGGAATCACAGAATCCATCTGGTTGGCAGAGCCCTCCAAGCTCATCCAGTCCAATCCTCCACCCGGCACTGCAGGGTCAACACTAAACTGTGTCCCTAAGCACCAGGTCCATGCTGCTGGAACACCCCCAGGGATGGTGACTCCAGCACTGCCCTGGGCAGAACATTCCAATGTCTGAGAGCCCTTCCAGTGCAGAAATATTTCCTGAGATCCAGCCTGAGTCTCCCCTGGTGCAGATTGAAACCATTTCCTCTGCTCCCATCTCTTGCCACCAAGGAGCAGAGGCTGCTCCCTCCTCACTTCAACCTCCCTTCAGAGAGCTGTAGAGAGCAATGAGGTCTCCCTCAGCCTGCTCTTCTTCAGCCTCACTGGAACACCCCCAGCTCCCTCAGCCCCTCCTTGTAGTCCAGGTACTCCAGACCCTTCTCCAGCCTCGCTGCCATTCTCTGGGCAGGCTCCAGGCCCTCGATGTCCTTCCTGGAGTGAATGGCCCAGAGCTGAACACAGCACTTGAGGTGTGGCCTCCCCAGTACTGAGCACAGGGTGGAAGGGATTCCAAGGACCAGCTGGTCCAACCTTTCTAGGTGATAGTGAAGTTGAAATGAGCTGTCCCAGCACCCTGTCAAGCAGAGTTGTAAAAACTGTCCAATGCAGGGGGATCCACTGCTTCCCTCGGGAGATGATTCCAATGCCCCTTACTATTTTGGTGATAAGCTTTCATGCTGCTGGTGTGGATGCTTCAAACAGGCATTTTCTTGTAGCTTAATGGCTTAATATGGATCCTGAAATTATGAACAGCAAGCTTGAGAATATTGTCAAGACAAGTATGCCCAGCTCTATTTTTGAGACACCTCAGTAAATAATGCCCAACAGTCTTTTGAGTCTGTAATACACCAGAGCAGTAACAGATATAAATCCAAAGTAAAAACTTGCATACATAATTGTTGCTGTGGCTTTCTTTTCTGCAAAATTAGTTTTCTGCAATAATGAGTTATCAGATTTGGGGAAACCAAGAGAAAGAGATGTCACACCATCCACCATCTCTTGGAGCATCTACACTTCTTATTTCTCTGTTTTTAAAACAGAAAATAATTAAAATGGAAAACAATACAGAAGGGAAGGGAATGTAAGGAACACTTCTGCCAGACACCAAACCCATTTGAATGATATGTTTTAAAATGTGTTCTACTTAGCCAAGGCTGTGGAAGGATCATTGGAAAACTGCAAGGAATAGGATGGTGCTCAGAAAAACATGATATGGTGAGAACAAAAATAAAGGCAGTACAGCACTGATTTCTGTGATATTTTAGCTTCCATTTCTATGCAAGTTTGGTCATTTGGAAGGAAAAAACCCACAACATTTTGCAGTAACCATTAGACAGAGGGAAGGTTCTTAATTTCACATGGTTCATTTTAAAAACAGCAAGGAGAACCAGAGTGTGTAAACCACTGGAGGCTCTAAGGTGGCCCTGTGTTTGAAGAAGAACTTTGAATGTATATAAATCATCATCATTTATGTGGTCCTTAGGGGAAAACAGCACAACATTACAAAAAAGATCTTCTTCAGGTCCCATGTTTGAAATATGGGTGAAAATGCACATGTGTCCAATGAGCTATTAGTTAAAAATAAACATTTCACCCTATGGCTTAAACCACAAGATGTGACAACTACTAATCTGAATGATACTACTGTAACCCTGCTACAGTTCCACTGATGACTATGTGAAATCAGCCCAGATTTACATCAGAGGAATTTAAGAATGAACAGATGAAGAGACTGACCTCTACATTTTTCCCCTCATGGTTTATTTTCTTACTTTTCAATGGGAACCAGCACTTTTCATTGACAAATCAGAAGAGCTATTTATACAAAGCAAAGCTCTTTCTTGAAGTGACTATAAATCATGACTATAAACCCAAACCCCATGATAAATGCACAGAGAAGTAAGAGATTCCAAGAAAACTATGCTTTTTACAGCAAAGCAAAACACATCCATCCAAAGCCAGGAAACTATTTCTGCATGGAGGGAGAGCTCTGCTAATGCAGTCCATTGCCTCCGCAGGGTAGGAAAAACTCTTCTGGTGGACAGCAGCAGCAGGGCTCCTGGTAGCCAGGTCAGCAAATTCCCCTAGCCAGGACGCAGAAGGAGGAGAGAGGCACCCACGCAGTGGGGCAGGTCTGCTGTGCCTCTCCAGCGCTCCTGTGTACCCACCAATTCCATGGGACTGTGGCCGCTTTGTGGCTGTTTGGTGTCTTCTGAACACCACCTGGCACATGAAGGCGAACACAGGGAACGGAGACAGGTATGATCCCAACTTTGTCATCCTGCATCCTCATGGCCCTGGAGCAATTTACATAAAGTAAAGAGCTTTACTCTAAATTCGCAGCCGCGCCCGAAAAGAGTTTTGCCCCCCAGCTACGCTTCTCTTGCAGCTGTCGGCAGTGGTTGCCTTTTGTAAGCGTCCTCCCGGCTCCCACCAAAGCCTCACTGCCGCTGCTGCTGTTGCTGAGCGCTACAGAGAGAGCGCAGGGTTCTGTGCAGATTAACAACTGCTGTCTTCAGCACTAGCCACAGAAGTCTCTCATTCGAAACCAAAGAGTGCCCCAGACCAGCATATCAGCAGCTCACTGCGTTTGGGTGTGACACAAGTCGGTTCCTGCCCGGGAGCTGCTCCCTCCTTAGTAAGCGCCGCAGCCTGCGGACCCAACCCGCCGGGACTCACCCCCAGCATCCTGCTGGGGAAACCTGAGGACGAGCTGACGTCAATCTGAAATATTCAGAAAACATAATGAGATAATAAATATATGGGGATAGAAGCCACTGGCATATATGGATGAACTCAGCTGAGTGAAGTTAAAGCCAGGCTCAAGGGAAGAAGCACACAGAGACAGACAGGACAAATGTGGACTGTAGTCAGAGAGAGCAGTAAACGGTTCTTAAGGCAGCCTGATGCTTATCACACTCCTTTCAATTTTGAGTGATTTTTTACAAGCTTTTAGCTTTTCTGTTATCTTTAAAAATTGGATTTATCCATTCAAGACTGGATCACAGAATCACGGATTCACAGAATGGTAGGGGTTGGAAGGGACCTCCAGAGATCATTGAATTCAAGTCCCCTATCAACACAGGTTCACCTAAATCAAATTGTACATGAATGAGTCTGGGTAAGTTTAGAAAGTCTCCAGAGAAGGAGACTCCACAACCTCTATGGGCAGCCTGCTCCAGTGCTCCACCACCCTCAAAGTTTATATTTGAAAAGATATATTAAATATTTAGATACTTCAACAGTATCTAAGAACAATATTGATTAAAAATGTCCCCATGAAAATAAATGCTTGTCTTTTTATGATGTTCTGATGTTTCTATGCTTAGCAGCAGGGATTTAAGGGATGTTGATTACCCATATATCTTTTACCATACCATAGGAACTATACCTAATTATGGCCAAACTGCAAATCAACCAAACTGCAACTTGTTGCCCTTTCAAGCACAGCTCATTGACCAGCTTCTGCATCTTCAAACAGCAAGGGTTTCAATACTACTGTAGGTTCTTCCAGAAAGAAGTAATCCCAGGGAGGAGACCTGACCCACTTCATGCCAGTTTGTGTGTATTGGCTGGTGGGTTGTGCTGGTGGAGAGTCAAATATTCCAGCTTCTGCTCCCTTGAAGTTTCTCTGAGCCCTGAGCAAGACCTGTGGGGCTCAGGCTGGAGGAATTTCTCCCTGGGGATTTGAGATCAGGGTGGTTTTAGGACCATATGGCCTTGGCAAGCTGTGAGGCTGAACAAGGGTGACAGCTCTTGGGGAAATGAAGGTCTTGAAATTCTGCTCTTGAAGTATGGCTGCTGGAATCCACCAAAACCTAAAACTGCCTGCAAAGGTTTAAGATGTCAATAAGCAATCTTCTGGTGCCTCTCATGGACTACTCTCTGTTGCCTTTCATAAATATTGGATTTGACTATAACAGACAAACAAGTTAAATTGGTTCTAATTGTCCATTTGCAAGCCCAACAGACTGCAGATACCAGCACTGCTTCACTGAGGACCATTTTTAAGGGGACCATCAGCCAGGGCTGCCCTTTGCTTCCAAAGTCACTTGCTGGTGCAGGAAAGAGCATCACTCTGTGTAAGCATCACTAGTATCATGGCACTAGAGCACCTCAGCTAGTGCAGAAGCTACTGATGTCAGAGGCTGTGTCCTCCATTGCCCAGTGTCAGGAAGGCATGCGTGGGAAGCCTGACTGTTCACTAGAAGAGCTACACTTGTCTTCTCACAGATGCTGCCTGTCATTTTTATACGCTTTTCAGACTACCACAGAGTAGGTAAGTGTGCATCAGTGTCAGCTGGAATTGATTACTTGTTGTCATGGTCCTGCTTGCCAGCCAACTCCTGCCCAATACCCATGAGGGACAGATGGTAGTAACAGGAGGTTTGGCTGTTCAAATATGCCTCCACCAGCTTGCATAACTTGCTGTTTGTGCAGGTGAGGATTGGTGAAGGAAAAGTAAATATCTTTCTTCTCTTCCCTCTCCCACACCCCAACCTCCTCTGCCAGAAATCAGAATCCAGACTGGGAAGATATTGATTTGCTCTTAAGAGAATTGACAGAGACTGAGAAGCAGCTAGTCCTGAAAACAGCCAAGGCTCATGTGTAGGCTCAATGACTGCTGGGACCCTTAGGGATACTACTGTGGAACAAGCATTTCCTATCAAGAAACTCCTCTGGAACTATAATAGTCCTTCAGATTATGAAAAACTCCAAAGTTACAGAGGGTGGGTAAAATTCAGTGCTGAAAATGCAATCCCAAGATCAGTTAATTATTCAGTGTTGTACAAAAAAAAAGCAGGGACTCCAGGAAGCACCTTCTGATTTCTTGGAATGACTTTGAAATGCTATGAGAAAATATAGTAGCCTGGATCCTGCCTCTGATGAGGGTAAAAGGCAGTTGTTTACCCTATTTCTGAGGCAGTCTGCCCTGGACATTAGAAGGAAATTACAGAAACTGAAGGAGCCTGATATAAGAGATCTTGAGAAGTTGTTGGAGGAAGCTTGGAGAGTCTTTAGGAATAGGGAAGAGGAGAGCAGAGAAAACTTATCTAAGACTATAGCTGCTGCAACTGTGGCAGCTCTGGAACAGAAAGGTGGATTGGGTAGAGGAGGTTTTGGAAGTAGGAAGATAGGAAATGATCTGGGGGTTGGGGAGGCTTCAGGAATGCTTTGGTTAAAAATCAATGTGCATACTGTAAAAAGGAGGGGCACTGGAAGAACAGCTGCCACAAAGACAGGGAAACATGCAATCAGTTTTAGACTAAGTGGTTCAGGAACAATGGGAGGCATGTACCCTAGTGGAGCCCTTGGTCAAAATAAAGCTAGGGACTGAGGAGAAGGAGGAGCTGGGATTCTTGGTAGCTACTGAAGCATCATTTTCAGTTTTAAATCAGAAACCTATCCCCAAAGACAATGAGTTAGTTAATACAGTGGGGGGCAGTGGCTATATGGAAAAGGTGTTGTTTTTACAACCCCTAAGATTTGAGCTGGGAAAATTGGCTGGGATGCACCAGTTCTTGTATCTGCCCAACTCCGCAGAACCCCTCGTAGGAAGGGATTTATTAGACCTTTAAGATCATCTAGTCCAACTGTTAGCCCAGCACTGCCAGGTCACCAGTAAACTGCGTCCCTCAGCACATCTACACAGCTTTGAAAGCCCTACAGGGATGGGGACTCCTCCAGTGCCCTGAGCAGCCTGGGCATGCAGTTACAAAGCATTCCTTGTATTGTACATATCTGTAGTGGAAATTCACTGCTGCCATGAGAATTTCTGGATGGACACTGGAGAACTTCACTTACAACTTGATAATAACCAACAGCTACAAGAAGTGTTTTAATACTTTCACAGAGGGAGACTAGAAGTGTACCTGCTAATAATAGGAATGATCTGATAAAGTGAGAGAGATGCTAACATCTTGTTGTCCATATTTGAACTTTCTCTTTCACCAAGAATGATCACTCCTAGATGTGTCTGATTCACAGGTGGACAGCACTGGGCGACAGTGCTTTGTCCGTGGCCTCAGCAGGAGGTGATGTGTGCCTACAGTACTGAAAGGGTAATTTTCAGAAAGCATATTGGAACTTTTTTTCTGTTGGGTTCCATGCCATCTCATAGACCATCACAAGACATTGGGAAACATTCCTTTAGTAGCTGTGGTAAGCCTTAAAATAACTGCTGCTGTCTCTATTGACCTGTGTAAATTAATTCTCTCTTTTAGCTTTCTGTCCCTGATGGTGGATGTTGGCATTGCAAACACTTTTTCCATGAGGTGGGGTTGTAATTTTATTCTTGGTAAATTAGAAATGTATTAATTGTTTAATTCAAACTCAGTTCATGGTCGTTCTGCCTAGCACTCACCAGACCTGCCCTGATTCTGTCTGCCTCGGATGGATGTCCCACACTGCCAATAACTCACCTGGGATAACACAAGCTGTTCATAAACATTTAGTATTTTCTCACTGGGTCTAATAGGTGCACAATCTCTGAGTGTATCTCACTGTTCCACGTTATTTAATTAATAACTTGAAGTTATTGGGAAATAAAATATGCATAGAAGGATATGGCTGTAGTGTCACAAAATGTTAGGGGTTGGAAGGCACCTCGAAAGATCACCCAGTCCAACCCCCTGCCAGAGCAGGGTCACCCAGGGCAGGTCACACAGGAATGCATCTTGGGGGGGGCTGGAAAGTCTCTGGAGAAGGAGACTCCACAACCTCTCTGGGCAGCCTGCTCCAGGGCTCCAGCACCCTCACAGTGACAAAGTTTTCCCTCTTGTTCCTGTGGCACCTCCTCTGCCTCAGCTTGCCCCCAGTGCCCCTTGTCCTGTCCTTGGACATCCCTGAGCAGAGCTTGGCTCTGTCCTCCCCACGCTGCCCTGCACATCTTTATCCCCAGCAATGAGGGCAGCCCTCAGGCTCCTCTGCTCCAAGCTCCAGCTCCCTGAGCCTGTCCTCACAGGGAGATGTTCCACTGCCTGCAGCAGCTTGGTGGCTCTGGGATGGACTGTTTCAATCAGTTCCTTGCAATCCTTCTTGACCTGAGGAGCCCAGAACTGGACACAATATTCCAGATGTGGCCTCACCATGGCAGAGTAGAGCGGCAGGAGAACATCTTTGGACATACTAACCACAGCCCTTCTGATGCACCTCACGATGCCCTTGGCCGCCTTAGCCACGAGGGCACATTGCTGGCTCAGGGGCATCATTCTGTCCACCAGGACTCCCAGGTCACTCTCCTCGGCACTGCTCTCCAACAGCTCAGGCCCCAACCCCTCCTGGTCCATGGGGTTGTTCTTCCCCAAGTGCAGGACTCTACCCTTGCCCTTTGCTGGATTTCATTCAGTTTCTCCCCACTTGTCTAGGTCCCATGGAATGGCCACAGTGTTCTTCTCAACATGAAAAAAAACCCAGATTATTAATATTCTGTTACTCTATTTTTGCTCCAGATCTGCTTGCTTTAAATCAATATGTGCAACCTAGTGCATTAATTAAAGTCTCCTTAAAACTGTTCCCAGTCTTACTTAAGTCAGCTGTAAGGTGTGGATCACTCTTGTTCACACAGAGTATTTGTCTACCTTCATCTGAAGCCTCTGTCATAAAATCTATTAAGGACTTGTTTTTCTCACTATGTGATCAAAACTTTGAACATGTGGGTCCTGTTTGCTTTGGCCAGCACCAAGGTATAAGGAAGAAATATTGCTATGTGAAGAGCAGGCTTTTTCATCTCAGGAAAGGATGGAGCTCACTTGGATACCATCTGGTCTGGTGTTTGAGGTGGAGTCATTGATGTGAATTACAGATGAATTAATTTGATTCTTCTCCTCTGCCATATCCCAGAGTCAGCAGACACTCCTTCTCCTTCAGAAACTCGAATTCTGTCCCATAAGGAAAACACAGCAGAGGCCTGTTTTTTTCCCGAAACTGAACTAATGTTCTCTCTTTTCTAACCCCCACCTAGCAGGTAGGAAATCAAGTCACTTACATGTTTGAGTCTGTTGACAACAGATCTAGGCTGGATGGCTCTGCCTGATGAAAGCAGGACCTTGTGGATGTGCTCTTCCATTGTGCACATCATGCAGAAGTCTTGCTGATGGCCTGAAGGGGAGGGAAGCAAAGTCCTCAGGTGAGTGAAATATCCACAGAACTGGGAAAGCTAAGGGAGATCTTGACCTTCTAAGAACGGTCTCCACTCCTCTTCTGCTAAGGTGCCCATGTCCCAACAAGGTCAGGACATTCTAGTGCACAGAAAACTATCTTCAGAGGGATGCTGAACTGACTCAAGTTTTGGAAGCAATACACATGGAGGGTTTAACCTGCAGGAACAGGCACTGAGCGCTGGATTCAGGATGCTGGGCCTTTCTGAAGGTGAACACACCCAGATATGACAAGCGTCACCTAGGCTCAAGTGTTCTAAGAACAGCCACTGGAGGGGCTGACAGAGAGGGGTGGCTTTGCTCCTAAATCTGATCCTACCTGCTAGGGAAGTGCCCTTCCAGTTCAGAAGGAGATGTTCCTGAAGTACTCACAGGAGCAGCTGTGGTTCCCAGAGAGGAGATAGCTGGCCAGAGGTGGGGTGCAGGTCAGGCACTGCAGGACAAAGTTATGAAGCAGTTATGAAAAGTCTCACCCAGGTTGCAGAGGCCAGCTCCGTTAGGGAGTGTCTTTCCTGCCACTCCAGGCAGATCTCTGGGGGAGAGAGGATCCCTTCTGACAGAGCCATTACTTCAACAGCCACTGCAGGGAAACAAGATGTGAAAAGAGATGAGACGATGATGCTACAGCTTAGCCTATTGTCAGAGCTGGTTCTGCACAGGAACACTCAGATCTGCCAGCTCTGACCTGCCCCTGAAAACTTCGGGGGAAGCCCAATGCTGCCACTGAAACTGACTGGTAAAGAAACAGTTCTGGAAAACAGTCTGCTCCATGCTTCCCTTGCCAAGAGGCAAACAAACCCACACTCTGGTTTCTGTGCCTTGGGCTCCTTTGCTTCCCTCCCAGAGCCTTCCTTCCTGACCTCCTTTCCAGGGTGATTAGGACAAGTCTTCCCTGTTCATGACTGTTACTGGATGGAAACAAGCAAACACTTGGCACAGAAAGGAACGCCACTGAAGTCAAAGCTGTCTAGGAGCAATGTCACCTTTCCAAGCCTTGCCCACAGTGGCAGCGCAGTGAAAAAATGCACTTTCCTATCTCTAATCCTGGGTGAGGCCCTGGGTGAGCCTGGCTGCTGTCAGGGAATAACCTGGGATTCACTCTGGGTTATCAGCACATCAGCGTTCAGGGATGAAGCTCTAGCCACGGCCCCTGCCTGTGGAGAGTCACAAAGCCCAAGCCCATTGGTGAAGCTGCTGCTTGCAGGAGTCCTTCCCTATGGTGGCCGTCACTGGTCTTGGGAACAAAGCACAAAATTCTGTGTGACAAAGAAGGTCAGGACCTGCTCCAGAGAAAGAGAAGATTGGTGCCAGTCCTGTCCCTTGATAGTAAAGGAATTCTTGTAGCTCAGCACGATGATGGAAAAGCCCCAAATGCACCCCAGAGCACAGCATCCCCCCTCTGAAGCATTTGGGTGGTTCATGTCACTGCTGCATAGCTGCAGGCTGATGCTCTAGGAAGTCCTAGGCCAGCCTGTACTTGAATGTATCCAGAGAAGGGCAATGAGGCTGGTGAGAGGTCTCGAGCACAAGCCCTATGAGGAGAGGTTGAGGAAGCTGGGGTTGTTTAGCCTGGAGAACAGAAGGCTCAGGGGTGACCTAATTGCTCTCTACAACTACCTAAAAGGAGGTTGTAGCCAGGTGGGGGTTGGTCTCTTCTCCCAGGCAACCAGCAGCAGAACAAGAGGACACAGTCTCAAGCTGTGTGAGGGTCAGTTCAGGCTCAAGGTGAAGAGAAAGTTCTTCACAGAAAGAGTGATCTGCCATTGGAATGTGCTGCCCAGGGAGGTGGTGGAGTCACCATCACTGGAGGTGTTCAAAAAAGGATTGGACTTGGCACTTGGAGCCCTGGTTTAGTTAGTCATGAGGTGCTGGGTGATAGGTTGGACTAGATGATCTCTGAGGTCTTTTCCAACCTTGTTGATTCTATGATTCTATGATTCTATGATTCTATGATTCATTCCATTCTCTCCTACTGCATGATGTGTTCCAAATGTCCAATGCTAGTTACCCTCAAAAAAGGATGGGAGGTCTTTTGTGAGGGTGCCTTGGGCAGACACAGCAGGTGGCAGAGTTGTCCAAGCCTCTGGAGGGTCTCTCTGAGCTCCTGCAGGCCAGAGGCAGCAGAGGGAGGAGGGACAGGGTGCTGGTGCTCTTTCTGCAGCTTGGACCCCAATGGGCTTAGTTTTGGAGCTTCCTGGATTCTTCTTGCTCCTCTTTGGCACTACAGAATTCAGATACTGTGCTGCACCCTCATCTAAGTTCAGGAAGTGCAACACCACATGGGCTTTTCAAGACTCCATTCCTGGAGCACTGAAAAGCAGCTGTTCTTCTTCCTCCCTGCTGCAGTTGAATAGTCCTCAGTTTCCCTCCGACTGGGTGTTGTGGAGAGGGGGAATAGGGATGGAGGATGGTGATTATTAATTATGAATTATGAGAATATGAATTATGAAAAATATTATTTATTATTATTATGAATAGTCGATTAATAACTTTATATATATTGATTCGGATGCACGGTTGTAATAATATAGAACATAACTGATTTAGTATTTACAATTATACCCAATTATAATATTTACAGTCAATTTCTACTTAAGGGAACGAAAGGGTGCAGTTCCACCGTTTGCCCACTAGATGGAGACTCGACAAGACGCTTGCGGCTGCTAGCTATGTATAGAGATATTTATGATGTTATCACAAGGCAAGTTAAGCTGGAACTATCACGCGGCTACACATGGGCGCTTTGAATAGAAGGTTGCTGAATGTTATACACATGAAAGATACATTATGTCTATGCAGCGAGACAAGTTGCCAGATCACGCGGGCTCGCTGCGTATCTGCTTTCTGCCTGCAGCTGGCCCCGCTTGGGTGGCGACTTTCTTTCCCCCTCCCAGATCTGTGGAGGGGGGGGCTAGGGTTGCTTTCTCCTCCCGCGGTCTGCGGGAAGGGGCAGTCGGCTTCTTTGTCCTCCTGCGGTCTGCGGGAAGGGGCAGTCGGCTTCTTTGTCCTCCCGCGGTCTGCGGGGAGGGGCTGGCTCCCTGACCGGAGGATCGGCTCAGCACAGCCAGGTCCTTTTGGTGGTCGGCCCTCGCGGCTGCGGGCGGTTCCTGTAGGTGGGTTTCGGTGGGGGTGCGGTGACACGATGCTTCCCCCTCGGCTCGGCTTGAGCTATGAGCTGACTGCTTTCCATTTAAATTACAGTACTGCAGTCGTTGCCTTGACTTCAATGGAGAGGCTCTCTCTTTCCCTCAGCAAAATCCCGGGTGCTTCGCCCTGGGACAGGGTGCAGAACGGCTACAGTGGGAGGCTCCTTTTCTCTCCCGCGGACGGCGGGGGCTATGCAACATGCGTTTCTGCTTACTTGGCTGCTTATTGCTGCAGCCAAAATTTTTGGACTGCCTGGCTCGGGCTAGGTCCTTCCCCTTATGGGTTTTAGCTTACCCACTCTCTCTTGTGGCTTCCCTCAGTCGTTTTTGACCGGGTCTGATTTCACCCTCTCTCGGGTGTATGACACTGATGTTCTCCACCAGCGAAGGGGTCTCCTTTGCGGGTCCTCGAGGTGAGCTCGATGGGCTTGCTTCTGTATTCGCAGAGGCTTTCAGTACGTTTGCGTGTGAAGCCTTACAGCTGACGCATCGTGAGTCGCATAACGAGTGAAAGCAAAAGGACAGAGCAACATGGTAACAAATGGAGCAATACATACAGATACTTGAGGCTGAAGCTAGCCAATGGATACACTTGCCAACAACCTGCTTCCACCTATAGAAAAGGTAAAGCTAGAATTATGCCCGTAGATGGACAGAGCATAAGCATGCCATTGAGATGGGTGCCTACAGTTGTTTATTCCCTTAGGAGACAGGCTGGCGCCTGAGCCTTTTGTCCTCTTCTCCTGAAAGAAGGGTGGAAGGGGGGACTTCCCAGAACATGTTGGGACAAGTTAGCGGGTATCTGGGGGCATAATTCTAGGCATATGATGCCTTCACTACACTGGCGAGGTCATGGACATCCTGTGGGGACTTGCTCTGCCTCCTGTGCCAAAGTTGGGAGATAGCATTGGAGGACCCTGGAACTGCACCATCCCTTGGGTTGGCTGAGGTGATGCAGTCCATTGTGTCCATGGTCTCCCTGCAGAGTTCCTTCTCCTGCTGCGTAACAGTGTGAGAGCTGAAATCCCTGTCCCACACCAACAATAACCAGGCTAGCTCGGTCTGGAAGCAAATGAAGGCTGTATTTACAAGCAAATCTACAATCTATGATAAAATGCAATTAATATGTACAAATAGACACTATTCACAACATTTACAAATATGTACACTCAACAGAAAAGCACAATCGAGCCCCCTTTGCTTCACCCCAGGGGCCTTTCCCCAAGGGGCCTCCCCCCCCAGCCAGAAGGAATCCCCCCAAACTCCCTGGCAGAAGGCGGAGAGTCAAGAAGCAGAGGGGCTGTTAGACTTAGCTTGTCAAGGTCATTGTGTTATCTTCAGCCAGAAAAGAAGAAGTAGCCAGACAAAAGCCCAGCTAACAAGCTGAGACTGCCCAACTCCCCAGCCTTGTTTTGAGTAGTAGTTCTTAAACATTTCTATCTCCCCAATGGAAGTGTTCAGAATAATCATTATTTTTCTTTCTTACACCCAATAGTGATTTATTTACATTCTTTCCCCTTCTCTGCTCAAACTTTGTGAAGAAAAATTAAAAAGATAGTCTTAAAACCATCACAGTCCACCCGTTCCAAACAATTCCATTGGCTGCTACCTACTATCCATCTAACCTAAAACAACATCTATAACAAGTGAATAAAATTTATAGTCCGTTCCAGCTATCTCAGATGTAGATGATTCAAAAGATCTAATCAATGGAAGAACAGCAAACAGCTTGTTTCCTCGCAGATGGAGCGAAGAAAGGAACAGGGACACTCAGGTGACTCAGTGATCTCAGGGTTCTTAGGGTTTGTGCACCATTGATTCCTCATGGATTCTCCTCTTGGGCGCGATGTCGCATCTGCACAACACTCTGACTTTAACCTCTCTCAGCCAAAGTTAGATTTCTTTGTGGAATACACTGAATGTCACCATTCTCTTGCATCACCCAATATGTGTGACCAGGACCTTCAGCAGAACCACCCCTCGGACAGGTTTGGCCTCTCCTGAAGGAGAAAATACCCAAGCAGTTTTACCTAACATTGTTTTCTCTGATAACAGGAACTCTATCACCACCTTCCCTTTGTAACAAGTCTGATTGAGCAGGTCCAGCTCGATTCACTGAACCTCTACTATTCACCAACCAGGTTGTGCTAAATGTTTCTCCCAGTTTTTCAAAGATCCACCCCCCATGGCTTTGAGAGTGGTTTTCAGCAACTGTTGTAGCATTCGATCTTCCCTGCAGCTGGTGCATAGTAGGGAATGTGGAATATCCACTCCATGCCCTGCTCTTTGGCCCAGTTCTTTACAAGATTGTTCTTGAAATGAGTTCTGTTGTCTGACTCAATTCTCTTTGGAGTTCTGTGTCTCCACAGGATTTGTCTTTCCAGACCAAGAATGGTGTTACGTGCAGTTGCATGAGGAACTGGATAAGTTTCCAGCCATCCAGTGCTTGCCTCTACCATAATCAGCACATACTGCTTACCAGATGGAGAACGAGGTAGAGTGATGTAGTCAATCTGCCAGGCTTCACCATACTTGTACTTGGACCATCAGTCACCATACTACAAGGGCTTGATCCGCTTTGCCTGCTTAATAGCAGCACAAATGTCACAGTCATGGATGACTTGTGTGATAGCATCCAGGGAAATGTCAATGGATCTGTCACGAGCCCATCGGTAGGTTGCATCTCTGCCTTGATGTCCTAACGAGTCATGGGCCCACCGAGCTAAGAACAGCTCACCTCGGTGTTTCCAGTCAAGATCAGGATCAGAGTTTGTGTCCACTTGGGAAACTCTTGCAGCTAGATCTGCCTGATGGTTGTGTTGTTGTTCCTCAGTAGCTTTGCTCTTAGGAATGTGACCATCAATATGTCTCACTCTCACTGGGATTCTCTCAATGCGAGCAGCAATGTCTTGCCACAGATCTGCAGCCCAGATTGGCTTTCCTTTCCTCTGCCATCCATTCTTTTTCCAGTCCTTTAGCCAACCCCACAAGGCATTAGCTACCATCCATGAGTCGGTGTAGAGATAAAGCTTTGGCCATCTCTCACATTCAGCTACATCAAGAGCTAGCTGGACAGCTTTTACCTCTGCAAACTGACTGGATTCTCCTTCTCCATCTCTCGCTTCTGCAACTCTGCGCGTTGGGCTCCACACTGCAGATTTCCATCTCCGCTTGTTCCCAACAAGACGACAGGAACCGTCTGTGAACAAAGCATATCTCTTTTCATCATCAGACAGATCACTGTAAGGAGGAGCTTCCTCAGCACGAGTTACTCTCTCCTCTGGAGGTTTTGCACAGCTTGTGCCTTCTGGCCAGTTTGTGATCACCTCCACCAAACCAGGCCTTTCGAGATTTCCCATTCGAGCTCTCTGTGTTATCAGAGCCATCCACTTAGACCAGGTAGCATCTGTTGCATGATGTGGTGAAGAACCTTTGCCTTTGAACATCCAATTCAGAACTGGCAATCTAGGAGCTAGAAGAAGTTGTGACTCAGTTCCAATCACTTCAGAAGCAGCTTTCACTCCTTCATAAGCAGCTAAAATCTCTTTCTCTGTTGGAGTGTAGTTTGCCTCTGAGCCTCTGTAGCCACGACCCCAGAAACCAAGAGGACGTCCTCGTGTCTCCCCTGGAGCTCTTTGCCATAAGCACCAGGTTGGACCATTGTCACTCGCGGCCGTGTACAGAATGTTCTTAATGTCTGGACCAGTTCGGACAGGTCCCAGACCCATCGCTTGGACTACCTCTCGCTTGATCTGGTCAAAGGCTGCTTGTTGCTCAGGACCCCATTGGAAACTGTTTCTCTTTCGAGTCACATCATAAGAGGTTTCACAATCTGACTGTATCCAGGAATGTGCAGTCTCCAAAATCCCACTGTGCCTAAGAAACGCAGAGTTTCTTTCTTGTTGATGGGATTTGCCATGGTGGAGACTCTGTTTATCACATCCATTGGGATGTGACGGCGACCATCTTGCCACCGCACTCCCAGAAACTGGATTTCTCTGGCAGGTCCTTTCACCTTGTCTCGCTTGATAGCGAAACCAGCTTGCAAGAGAATGTCAAGGATTTTGTTACCTTTCTCGAAGACTTCTTCAGCAGTCTCACCCCAGACGATGATGTCATCGATGAACTGAATGTGTTCTGGAGCTCCACCTTTCTCCAAAGCATCATGGATCACTGCATGGCAGATGGTTGAACTGTGAATCCACCCCTGGGGCAAACGATTGAATGTGTACTGAATGCCTCTCCAGGTGAAAGCAAACTGAGGCCTGCATTCCTCTGCTATGGGAATAGAGAAGAAAGCATTAGCAATGTCTATGGTAGCATACCATTTGGCCTGCTTGGATTCCAGCTCATATTGGAGTTCCATCATGTCTGGTACAGCTGCACTCATGGGTGGAGTTACTTCATTCAAGGCACGGAAATCAACTGTCAGACGCCACTCTCCATTCTGCTTTCTCACAGGCCAGATTGGACTGTTGAAAGGTGAATGAGTTTTGCTGATGACCTTCTGACTCTCCAACTGACGAATCAAGTTTTGAATGGGCACCAAAGAGTCACGGTTGGTTCTGTATTGTCTGTGATGCACAGTTTGAGAAGCAACCGGCAGCTTTACATCCTCTATCTCATGTTGTCCCACAACTGCAGATTCATCTGAAAGCTCAGGTCTAATGGACAACTTCAATTTTCCTCCATCAATTTCTACAGTTGCTATTCCAAAAGCCCATTTGTAACCCTTAGGGTCTTTAAAACGCCCTTCTCTCAGAAAATCAATTCCCAAAATACAAGGTGCATTGGGACCTGTTACAATAGTATGTTTCTTCCACTGCTTCCCAGTTAAACTTATGTCAACCTCTATCTTAAACAACTCTTGAGATCCACCAGTGACTCCCTGAATAGTTATAGATTCTCCCCCTTGATAATTTGATGGTATTATGGTGCACTGAGCTCCTGTGTCAACCAAGGCCCTGTACTTCTGAAATTTTGAAGTGCCAGGCCACTGGATGTACACATCCCAATAGATTCTGTTATCTCCATTATCCCTTACCTCCCCCTGGCGGAAGGCAGGGCACCCCTAATGGTGGGGATTACCTCCACATGTACAGCTGGCACAATGTCCAGCACCAGAATTAGGATCACTGTTGGAGCTATCAGAGTTGTTCTGGGAAACTGAGGAAGCGACAGCTACCCTCCTGGTATTGCTACCTCGGGATCTGCCCCTCTGCAGCTCCCGTAACCTCTTGAAAAGATCAGAAGTTGGTTGACCATCCCATCTGTTCATGTTCTCACCAAACTGATCACGCAGAGTTATCCAGATACTGCCACGTGATTGCCTCTGCTGTCTGTTTTGGTTTGACCTATTCTGGAATGGCCTTCTTGGAGCACGTCTGTTCCTAACAGCTGAAACTTGTATCCATCTGGAGGAAGAGGAATCAGAATCATCCCCCTTCATCAAGTTGGATATGGAGGTTTTAAATTCCTCCTTCAGCTCTTTCATGCAATTCTTTATCTCTCCAGACAGAGTTTCAATGGCTGAAACCAAAGAAGTACGTGCGAGACTATCCTCCAATTGCCTCATTTGGTCAGTGAAATGGCCAACAGTAGGAGGTGCTCCACTATAATTTCTTGCCACAATCCTGCTTGCCAGAATAGTAGCATAATTAGGAGGAGCAAGCTTAATGAGCTTTTTGGCAAGGCCTGTTCCAACAGGAATTTCATCAGGATTCAGAGTCTTATGATCTCCATACATAACTTCTCTCACAGCAAACTCTCTCAGACGCTTGATTCCCTCAGCTATTGTGGTCCAAGGCTTAGGGTTCCATGGTAAATCATCTCTGCTGGGGTACCTCAGCGAGACTGCCAGTAGGAGGCGTGCCCACAGAGAAACTTTACCAATGCACTTGCCTAGGTGCCTGTCTATGCCTGTATCCTTTGAGAGCATCCCCAACTGAGAGGCCGACTTGTCGCCTACCACCAATGCTGGGGCTCCCATATCAAAACACCTGGCTAGCCAAGACAGGACTGGCTCATTATCTCCTCTGATGTAATCCTTCCTCACATGTCTAATTTCCTGTCTGGGTGCATTAGCTGACTGTATGCAATCCTCCTCCTCCTCCTCCTCCTCCTCTTCCTCCTCCTCCTCCTCCTCCTCATCATCATCATCATCATCATGCTGAGGTTGCTGCCCCCATATTCCTATTGTAATCCTCCATTGAATTTCCTTGAGTTCAGAGGCACTGCCAGCAGTTGCTAATCTACCAGGGTCTACATCCTGACCTACATCTCCATCATCCATGTGTGGTCTCAAGAGGTCTGCCAGAGTTTTAAGGCTAACCTTCTCTTCCTCACCAGAAGGATCTTTCTTAACAGAGGGACCCTGAGTAGAAGGACCCTCATCTCCATCTGCACCATCTCCTGCAGCATCTACATCTCCTCCTGCAGCTCCTTTGCGCTTTCTGGTGACAGTGGCCACCAAATTTACTGGATTGGCTTTCACATTCACAGCAGAGTTGGAAGGAGTAGAGGAATTTTGTGCAGGGTTAGCAGGAGCAGAGGGGGTCTGTGCAGGGTTGGCAGAAGGTGTGCTTTGAGATCCTGCAGCCACTGCTGCATCCGTCTTGGCAGCAGAGGGAGGAGGAGGAGACTGTGCCTCGTTAATGGCGTCTGCCTGCACAGCTGTGTCTGTCTGCGCAGCCATTTCTGTCTGTGTAGCTACGTCTGCCTGCGCAGCCATTTCTGTCTGTGTAGCTATGTCTGTCTGTACAACCATTTCTCTCTGTGTAACTATGTCTGCCTGTGCAGCCATTTCTGTCTGTGTAGCTATGTCTGTCTGCGCAGCCATTTCTCTCTGTGTAGCTATGTCTGCCTGCGCAGCCATTTCTGTCTGTGTAGCTATGTCTGCCTGTGCAGCCATTTCTGTCTGTGTAGCTATGTCTGCCTGCGCAGCCATTTCTCTCTGTGTAACTATGTCTGCCTGCGCAGCCATTTCTCTCTGTGTAACTATGTCTGCCTGCGCAGCCATTTCTGTCTGTGTAACTATGTCTGCCTGTGCAGCTGTGTCAGTTATCTCAGATTCTGGCAAAGGTCCCACAGCTACTGCTGCTGGCTCTGAGTCAAGGCATCTTTCTCACAAATCTGAACTGTGATTTCCTGGTCACTGTAATCAGAATTGGAAAACAATTCCAAACCTCTCTGAGCTTTTCTATATTTCCTCTTACATCTATGCAGGTTGGAACAGCAAGTAGCCTTATGTCTTTCTTGATACAGTGCTACCAATAGCCAAATGTTAATTACAACAAGAACTAGAATCAAGATTAGCATAAGAATCACTTTGGGATTCCACTGATTCACATAATTCTCTGTAAGAGGAATAGTAAACTCAAATGCTTCTACTGGCAGATTTATAGTTGAGTTACCATATCTCCCTAGCCCGATAAGACCACAACAGAAATCAACCATATTTAGCAACTTGTTCTTAACCCAAAGAAACGACTTATATGCCACATATCTCACAATCTTGTCTATCATGCAAGAAATGGCCCATCTGTAGACAATCACACTGATAACAGAGGAAATAAAATTACTCAAAATCCAAAACAGCTTCATTTTGCTTCCTAATCTGAGCAGGAATAAATCATACAAGCAATCGAGTGTCCCGAGTTGGAGCGCCAAAAATAAAAATGTGTCGGTGTGAGCTGAAATTCCCCCCCCACCGACAATAACCAGGCTAGCTCAGTCTGGAAGCAAATGAAGGCTGTATTTACAAAGCAGAATCTACAATCTACGATGAAATGCAATGAATATGTACAAATATACAAAATTCACAACATTCACAAATATATACAACCAACAGAAAAGCACAACCGATCTCCCTTTGCTTCCCCACAAGGGGACCCTTCCAAAAGGGGCCTCTCTTTCCCAGGAGCTTTCTCCCCAGACCCTCCTTGGACAGAAAGCAGAGTTAGTTAGAACAGAAAGTTGTTAACTTAGCTGCCAAGGTCAGTGTGTTATCTTCAGCCAGAAGAGAAGAAGAAACAGCAGCCAGACAGCCCAGCAACTGCCCCCACTGCCGAACACAGAATGTGCAGAGTGCCTACTTTGTTTTGGGTAATAGTTCTTAAACATTTCTATCTATCCAATGGAAGTGTTTAGAACAATCAGTGTTTTGCTTTCTTACACCCAATAGTGACTTATTTACACTCTTTCACTTTCTCTGTTTTGAACTTTGCAAGGAAAAATTAAAAAGACAGTTTCAAACCATCACACCTCACCAAGATGGCGCCGGCCGCACCAAGATGGCGCCGGCCCTTACCAAGATGGCACCGGCCTCACCAAAATGGCGCCGGCCTCACCAAGATGGCGCCGGCCTCACCAAGATGGCGCCGGCCTCACCAAAATGGCACCAGCCTCACCAGGACGGCGCCGCCCTCACCAAGATGGCGCCGGCCGCTTTAAAATGGCGAGAGCTTCGCCACCCCAGCCTCCAGGTTTCCTGGCTCCTCTGGTCTGTGCCAGGTCAGTGCCAGCCTCTGCTCTTCTCTGGGGTTCTTCTGTGCCAGCTCCCGGTCTCGGGACCGTGCGGAGCCGCCGGCGGCGCGGGACGGCAGCGGGTAAGCGGGGGCGGCGGTGGCGGTGGCTGGCTGGCAGCGGGGAGGGGGTTGGGGTAGGGTGTCGGTCTGCAGCGGTCTGGAGGGGTCTGCTCCTAGTACACTGTTTTCCTGGGTTGTCCCGGTGCTCTCAGTATGGGTCCAGTCTTCTAGTCCTGCCAGTAACTCCATATTCCGTTCCTTGTGCTCCTAGCGCCCTCCCAATTCATCAGTGCTCCCAGTTTGGGTCCAGGGTTTCCAATCCATGCCAATGCTCCTAGAAACCCCAAATTCCGTCCCCAGTGCTCCCAGTGCCCTCACAGTTCTCTTAGTGCTTCCAGTAACCCCCAAGTCTCCTTCCCAGTGCTCCCAGTAGCGATCCCAGTGTCCCAGTATTCCAAACTCTCTTCCTGGTGCTCCCAGTAACACCAAGTGCTGCCCAGTGTCTCCCCCTGCTCCCAGTAATACCCAGTATGTACCCAGTGTCCTCGTAGTGTGATCAGTGCTCACAGTGTGACCAAAATGCCCCCCTCCCCACCCCCCCGTCTCTCCTAGGGCTCCCAGTAATTCTAAAATCTTTTTCCTGGGCTCCCAGTAACACCCAGTGGCCTCCCAGTCGGTCCTAGTGCTCCCATTAAAGCCTAGACCCCCTTTCCAGTGCCCTCCCAGACCCACCAGTGCTCCTAGTAATACCCAATATCCTCTCAATCTCTTCCAGTGCTCCCAGTAACACCCAATGCCTCCCAGTGCTCACAGCGTGACCCCAATGCCTACCAGTCTCTCCCAGTGCTACAAGTAATTCCAAAATCCCTTTCCAGGGCTCCCAGTAACACCCATTGACCTCCCAGTTCCTCCCAGTGCTCCCATTAAAGCCCAAATCCCCTTTCCAGTGCTCCCAGTAACATCCAATGTCTCCCAGTGCTCACAGTGTGACCTTAATGCCCACCAGTCTTTCCTAGTAATACTATGTGCCCTCACAGTCCCTCCTAGTGTTCCCAATATGGTCCCAGTGTCCTCCCAGTGCTCTTAGTATCTCAAATATTGCTCCGACTAAGACCCTAGTGTCCTCCCTGTGCCTCCCAGTGCTCTCAGTAATACCCAGTGACCCCCTGTCCCAGTGCTCCCAGTATGGCTCTAGTGTCCTCCCAGTCCCTCACAGTGCTCCCAGTGCCCTCCCAGAATCACAGTGATCTCAGTAATTGCAAAATCCCACTCAAGTGCTCCCAGTAATACCTAGTGACACTCAGGCACTCCCAGTGCTCCCAGTATGGCCCCTGTGTTCTTTCTGTCCCTCCCAGTGCTCCCAGTAAGTCCAAATCCCCTTCCTAGTGCCCTCCCAAGTCTCCTAGTGCTCCCAGTAGCCCCCCAAATCTCTTTCCCAGTGCTCCCATTGTTGCTATTGCAGCCCCAGTATCCTCCCAGTATTCCAAATGCTCTTCTTGGTCTGTTGGCAACTTAGGTGGGTCTGGGGGTATCAAAGAGGAACTTGGGGGCCTCTGGAGGGTCTCCTGGGGAATTTTTATTTGGATTTTTAGGGTTAGGGTGAGTTGAATTTTTGCAGCTCTTGCTGTTGGATTTTTGCAGCTCTTTCCTTCCCCCTGAAAGGACAGTGGCTCTGCCAAACTGGGCTTTCCTTGGCTCCTTTCGGACCCCCAGCACTTTTGCTCCGTCTGCACCAGGTTAGTGCCAGCCTCTGCTGCTCTCTGGGGTTCCTCTGTACCAGCTGCAGGGCTCTGCCGTGGCCCTACTAGTGATGGAGTTCCTGGACCTGGTGGGGGGGCAGTGGCAGGGGGCAGCAAGAAGCAGAGCAGAGGGGGGCTGCAGGCAAGTTACAGTGGGGGTAGGGGGGGTATTGGTCTGTAGTGCTCTGGAAGAGTCAGGAGGGGTTTGCTCCCAGTAACTCTTAAGTGCTCTCCTAGTAAGGCCCCTGTGTTCTTCCTGTCCCTCCCAGTGTTCCCAGTAATTTCAAATTCCCTTCCTAGTGCTCCTAATGCCCTCCCAAGTTTCCTAGTTCTCAGCTACTCAGAATGCCCAGCTCCAGAGCTGGGCTGATGTCACCTCACAGGTGCCATCCTGATGGCTGCCCATGTAAGCGTACCAGGACTCTTACTAGAACTATTTGACAGAATTAAGGTTTGTCTCATTTCTGGTGCCCCAGCAAGGACTTGCACTGACACAGGTTCCGAAACATGAAACCATAAAAGGTTTAATTTATTAGAGCAACAGACAGAAGAGATTGGTGATTGCCAGTGAGAAATGCACCGACTGCAAGGTGATCTCGGGGTAGTAAATCCCAGGGAACATGTGATATGCTTGCAGATGCAGGCCTGTGCAACAGCCTCAGAGTAGCACAGCAAAACTCAGCTGTGTGCTGAAGGTGCAAATCTCACTGAAAAGGGTGTCCCTGGCTTGGGGTGAATAAAGAAAGGAGGGCAGCCCCTCAGCTGTCTCTGTCTTTCATTCTGTGATGCCATGTGGGGGTGGGTGAGGATGCAGCAGAGGAGCAGGTGAGTGAGGGATGGGGGCAGCCTCCCCAAAAGGCTGCTTGCAGCCCTGAAAGTTTGAAATGCCTGGAACGTTCTTGGAGGGGATTAAAACCCCTGGAAAACTGTAAGTATGAGCGTGAGGTGTTCCAGCAGAGACAAAGCTCTCTGGTTTATCTGGATATGACAGGATGGTGTCAATTTGTATGAAAAAAGGCTTTGGGTTGACCCCCACTGTACTTCGTCTACTATGTAGAAAAGCTTCTAGAATATAAAAGCAAATCCTAAGTGGAGCCACATGGGATTATGAAACAGAAATATAACATGTGTATCTGTAAATAAAATAGCCCACAACACACACAAAGGAAAATCCACTATTTTAATTTTTTTAATACTCAGAATGGTAAACCCTCTGAATAGAGGCCAGCTGAGCCGCTCCCAACACACAGGGGCGGGAGAAGCCCTGTAACTGCTCAGGGTTGCTGCCCCTCTTCAAGGGGACTGTTGGCATGTAAGGTGGGTCTGGGGGTATCAAAGGGGAATTGGGAGGCCTATAGAGGCATCTGGGGGCCTCTGCAGGATCTTCTGGGGAATTTTTAGTTGGATTTTTTAGGAATAGGGTTAGTTGGTGGAGTTGTTGTTGGACTGTTGAGGGAGGAGGAGGAGCTGTTGTTGGACTGTTGAGGGAGGAGGAGGAGCTGTTGTTGGACTGTTGAGGGAGGAGGAGGAGTTGTTGTTGGACTGTTGAGGGAGGAGGAGGAGCTGTTGTTGGACTGTTGAGGGAGGAGGAGGAGCTGTTGTTGGACTGTTGAGGGAGGAGGAGGAGCTGTTGTTGGACTGTTGAGGGAGGAGGAGGAGCTGTTGTTGGACTGTTGAGGGAGGAGGAGGAGCTGTTGTTGGACTGTTGAGGGGAGGAGGAGGAGCTGTTGTTGGACTGTTGAGGGAGGAGGAGGAGTTGTTGACTGTTGAGGAGGAGGAGGAGCTGTTGTTGGACTGTTGAGGGAGGAGGAGGAGGAGGAGGAGGAGCTGTTGTTGGACTGTTGTGGGAGGAGGAGGAGGAGGAGCTGTTGTTGGACTGTTGAGGGAGGAGGAGGAGGAGGAGGAGGAGCTGTTGTTGGACTGTTGAGGAGGAGGAGGACTGTTGTTGGACTGTTGAGGGAGGAGGAGGAGCTGTTGTTGGACTGTTGAGGGGAGGAGGAGGAGCTGTTGTTGGACTGTTGAGGGAGGAGGAGGAGCTGTTGTTGGACTGTTGAGGGAGGAGGAGGAGGAGCTGTTGTTGGACTGTTGAGGGAGGAGGAGGAGGAGGAGGAGCTGTTGTTGGACTGTTGAGGGAGGAGGAGGAGGAGGAGGAGCTGTTGTTGGACTGTTGAGGGAGGAGGAGGAGGAGGAGGAGCTGTTGTTGGACTGTTGAGGGAGGAGGAGGAGGAGGAGGAGGAGGAGCTGTTGTTGGACTGTTGAGGGAGGAGGAGGAGGAGCTGTTGTTGGACTGTTGAGGAGGAGGAGGAGCTGTTGTGGACTGTTGAGGAGGAGGAGGAGCTGTTGTTGGACTGTTGAGGGAGGAGGAGGAGCTGTTGTTGGACTGTTGAGGGAGGAGGAGGAGCTGTTGTTGGACTGTTGAGGGAGGAGGAGGAGGAGGAGCTGTTGTTGGACTGTTGAGGGAGGAGGGAGGAGCTGTTGTTGGACTGTTGAGGGAGGGAGGAGGAGCTGTTGTTGGACTGTTGAGGGAGGAGGAGGAGCTGTTGTTGGACTGTTGAGGGAGGAGGAGGAGCTGTTGTTGGACTGTTGAGGGAGGAGGAGGAGCTGTTGTTGGACTGTTGAGGGAGGAGGAGGAGGAGCTGTTGTTGGACTGTTGAGGGAGGAGGAGGAGCTGTTGTTGGACTGTTGAGGAGGAGGAGGAGCTGTTGTTGGACTGTTGAGGGGAGGAGGAGGAGCTGTTGTTGGACTGTTGAGGGAGGGAGGAGGAGGAGCTGTTGTTGGACTGTTGAGGGAGGAGGAGGAGGTTAGGGTTAGGGGTAGCATTAGGGCTATGGTTCGGGGGTTAGGGGTATAGGGTTAGGGTTTAGTTTAGGGGTTAGAGTTGGTGAGGGGTTGGGGGTTGGGGTTGGGGGTTACAGTTAGGACTTTGGGTTAGGGGGTTAGAGGTTAGGGTTCAGGATAGGGCTAGTTAGGGTTGGGGGTTAGGGTTGGGGGGGTTAGGGTTGGGGGGCGGTTCAGGGCTAGGCTTTAGGGTCGGGGTGGGGGTTAGGGGCTAGGGCTAGGGGTTCGGGCTAGGGTTAGGGGTTCGGGTTAGGGTGGGGTGTTAGGGTGAGGGATTAGGGTTAGGGGTTAGGGTGAGGGGTTAGGGTGAGGGGTTAGGGTTAGGGGTTAGGGTGAGGGGTTAGGGTTTGAGTTAGGGTTAGGGGTTAGGTTTAGGGTCAGGGTTAGGGGTAGGGTTAGGGTCAGGGCTAGGCTTTAAGGTTAGGGTTACGGCTATGGGTTAGGGTTTGGGTTAGGGGTTAGGGTTACGTGTAGGTTCAGGGCTAGGTTTTAGGGTCAGGGTTAGGGTCGGGGTTAGGGTTAGGGCTTTGGGTTAGGGTTTAGGGGTTAGGGAGTAGGGGTAGGCGTTAGGGGTAGGGGTAGGCGTTAGGGTTAGGGTTAGGCATTAGGGTTAGGGTTAGATTTAGGGGTTAGGGCAAGGGTTTAGGGTTAGGGGTTAGGGTTAGATTTGGGGGTTAGGGTTAGGTGTTTAGGGCGTGGGGTTAGGGTTAGGGTTAAGTTTTAGGGTTAGGGGGTTAGGGTTAAGTTTTAGGGTTAGGGGGTTAGGGTTTAGGTTACGGTTAGGGGATAGCGTAAGGGGTTAGAGCTAGGGGTTAGGGTTAGGTTTTAGGGTTTAAGTTAGGGTTAGCGTTAGGGTTAGGTGTTAGGGTTAGGGGTTAGGGTCAGGGTTAGGGGTAGGGTTAGCGTTAGGGTTACGGTTAGGGGTTAGGGTTAGTGTTAGGGTTAGGCGTTAGGGTTAGGTTTTAGGGTTAAGGTTAGGGTTAGGTGGGTTAGGGGTAGGGTTATGGTTAGGGGTTAGGGTTAGCTGTTAGGGTTAAGGGTTTGAGGTTAGGATTTGGGTTGGTTAGGGTTAGGGTTAGCTGTTAGGGTTTAGGTTTAAGGTTAGGGGGTTGGGGTTAGGGTTAGGGTTAGGGTTTAGTGTTAAGGGTAGGGGTGGGGTTAGGTTTAGGGTTATGGTTAGGGTTTGGGGTTGTGGCAGTTTAGGCTGGGTGCCCCCTGCCACTGTTGCATGAGATACACCTCTGGTG